>NC_056748.1:1156324752-1156527252 GCF_019279795.1 Protopterus annectens
ATCATATCATATATGTCATATTTCATATTGTATCATATATCATATATCATATATCATATTGTATCATATATCATATCGTATCATATATATCATATCATATCATATATATCATATCATATATCATATTGTATCATATATTATATCGTATCATATATATATTATATCATATATATCATATCATATCATATATATCATATCATATATCATATTGTATCATATATTATATCATATCATATATATCATATCATATATCATATATATCATATCATATATCATATTGTATCATATATTATATCGTATCATATATATCATATCATATATCGTATATCATATTGTATCATATATCATATTGTATCATACATATCATATCATATCATATATATCATATCATATATATATCATATCATATATCATATTGTAACATATATTATATCGTATCATATATATCATATCATATCATATCATATATATCATATCATAGCTAACCGTAGGCTGTCCTCTATGTCCTCCATAGCCCACACCTCTTACCTAACCAGTATGGAGTCTATCTGCATTAAGCCAAACACTATTCTCCTAGGAGACTTCAGTTGCCCCTCCATTAACTGGTGGACTTACAGTTCCTCAGACATGTATGTCCAGGCACTTCTGGATTTCATAAATACAAGCTCTGGAAAAGTTAGTATGCACCCCAATTAGGGAAAACACTTGCTCATCTTCACACAAACTAGGTGCATATTAACCAGCTACATACTCAGAAAATCAAGGGGGTAGTTTTATAGGGAATTGGAGATTGAGTACCTGTTCTACAGAAGGCACTGGTAATCACTAGTGTGTGAACTTTGGCTTCCTGCAAAAACATCACATTTGTACAGGCAGAGAAAAACAGGAAACAAGCAAAATATGCACTGTCCAATCACAAGTCCGCTTTAAGACTTGCTAGTGATTATCAGCACAGAAGAATTCTAGGCTACTCGCTACTCTCACAAGAGGGCAGATATAACTTTATATCACTGAAATGAAGCACAAAGTGCAGTAAATACCCAACTTAAAGGAGTAAACCAAACAGCCAGCACTTACAGTCAGGTAGAAGTGTAGAAACTAAGCAGTTGGTAACAATGGCAAAAAAATAAGCACTTTAAATTTTGTAAGAGTGCCAGGAGTGAAAGTGCTGTTAAATCTGAGCTGGATTTACCAGCCTGTCAATTTGCTTTATGATTGGCCAATATATTTCCTCTTATTTGCTGAGTTTTTGCACTTTAAAGTGCTGTTGTTTATTCTAAGCACATGCAAACAACTGCACATATGCTTCTGTCCCCATCTGAAGTAAATGTTATTGCTGTTGAGTCTTTTGGCTTTTCCCGGTTAGGGGTCGCCACAGCGGAACTCCGGTCCGCTAATGATTGGTAGTTGATTTTTACATGCCGAGTTACCAGCCCTGATGCACAACATTCAACGAAGTTATGCCCATTCACGCATGTCTCCAAGCAGAAGACGCTCTAGCTGAGAATCGAACCGGACAGCGTCTTACTGTGAGGCGACAATGCTACCGCAGCACCACCACCGTGGGTCCCCATCTGAAGTAAATATAATGCTAAATTTAAAAATGAATCCTTGTTGTGGAACCCAAATATAAACAGGCTCTACAATAAAAGAAAGAAAAAAAAACCACATTGCAAATAATAAAAAAACGTAAAAATAATGCTTTAGTGAAACATATCATGGCAACAGAAAGTTTATGGTATTACTGTTGACATAAATAAATAGAAGAGGTGGTGATGTAATAAATAAGTGAAGTGAGTGACCTTAATTGGATTATTGAATTAGATGCTTTAAATTCACCCAGGTTTGAATGATGCTGTAACCCAGACACTGGGGGAATGCACAAGCAATTGTATTTCTTTGTGCCAGTCCCAAGCTCAGATAAATGCGGAGGGTTACATCAAGAAGGGCATCCAGTGTAAAATTTTTGCCAGGTCAAACATGCAGACAACAATGCAAATTTCTATACAGGATCAGTCAAGGCCAGAGTTAAAAATGACCACCTGCAGTACTGTTAGCTAATAGGGTGCTGGTGGAAATTGGGTTATGTTTGGATGAAGGAGAAGAAGAGGAAGACTGCATGCCCGGAGGCCGGAGAAGAGGAAAGTTAGGAGTGTGGAAGTGAAGGAAGTAACTTTGAATGTTGGCAGTATGACTGGTAAAGGGATACAGCTGGCTGATTTGATGGAGAGAAGAAAGGGTGACATAGTGTGCATGCAAGGGGCCAGATGGAAGGGGAGTAAGGCCAGGTGTATTGGAGGCAGGCTCAAATTGTTCTACCATGGTGTGGATGGGAGGAGAAATGGGGTAGGGGTTATCCTGAATGAACAGTATGTCAATAATGTTTTAGAAGTGAAAAGAGTGTTGCATGGGGTGATGTTTATGAAGCTGGAAATTGATGATGTGATGATGAATGTTGTTAGTACATATGCTCTGCTAGTTGGGTGTGCAATAGATGAGAAAGGAAACTTTTGGAGTGAGTTGGATGAAGTGGTGGTGAGTGCACTCAGGGGTGAGACTGGTGATTGTAGTGGATTTCAATAGGCTTGTTGGTGAAGGGAACAGAGAGGATGAGGATGTGATGGGCAGGTATGGTGTTAAGGAAAGGAATGCAGAAAGTCAGATGATAGTGGATTTTGCGATAAGGATGGACATGGCTGTGGTGAATACGTATTTTAAAAAGAGGGAGAAGCATAGGGTGACATACAAGATTTTAGGAAGATGTACAGGTGGATTATATACTATGCAGGAGGGCTGGACTGAAGGAGATTGGAGACAGCAAAGTGGTGACAGGGGAAAGCGTAGTTAGGTAGCATAGGATGGTGGTCTGTAGGATGACGCTGGTGATGAAGAAGAAGAGGAGAGTGAGGGCAGCACCAAAGATCAAATGGTGGAAATTGAAAAAGAATAACTGTAAGGTGGAGTTCATGGAAGAGTTAAGACACGCACTGGGTGGCAGTGAAGAGTTACCAGATAGCTGGGCAGCCATAGCAGAGGTGGTAAGAGACCGCTAGAAAGGTGCTTGGTGTGACATCTGTACAGAGGAAGGATGAGAGGAGGAGGATGGCAAAGAAGAAGTGGGATTGTCAGAGAGATGAAGAAAGTAAAGAGGAGTACAAGGAGATGAAGCGTATGGTGAAGTGAGAGATAGCGAAGTCTAAGGATAAGGCATATGGTGAGTTGCATGAAAGGTGGACGAAAAGGAGAGAGAAAAGGACCTGTACCAATTGGCTAGACAGAGGGACCGAGCTAGGAAAGATGTGCAGCAGGTTAGGGTGATAAAGGATAATGAGGGAAATGTACTCACAAGCAAAGATAGTGTGTTGAGCAGATGGAAAGAGTACTTTGAGGGGCTGATGAATGAAGAGAATATGAGCGGGAGAGAGAGAGAGAAAATGTTGGATGATGTGCAGATAGTGAATCAGGAGGAAGTAAGGACATCTATGAAAAGGATGAAGAATGGAAAGGCTGTTGGCCCAGATGACTCACCTGTGGAAGCATGGTGATGTTTAGGAAAGATGGCAGTGGCATTTTTAACCAGATTGTTTAATGAAATCTTGGAAAGTGAGAGGATGCCTGAGGAATGGAGAAAAAGTGTTTTGGTACCGATTTTTAAGAATAAGGGTGATGTGCAGAGCTGTAGTAACTACAGAGGGATAACACTGATCAGCTACAGAATGAAGTTATGGGAAAGTAGTGGAAGCTAAGTTAAGAAGGGAGGTGATGATTAGTGGTCAGCAGTATGGTTTCATGCCAGGAAATAGACTACAGATGTGATGTTTGCTCTGACAGTGTTGATGGAGAAGTATAGAGAAGGTCAGGAGGAGTTGCATTTTGTCTTTGTGGACTTAGATAAAGCATATGATAGGACGCCCAGAGAGGAGTTGTGGTATTGTATGAGGAAGTCAGGAGTGGCAGAGATGTATATAAGAGTGGTATAGAATATGTACGAGGTTAGTGTGACAGTGGTGAGGTCTGCAGTAGGAGTGATGGATGCATTCAAAGTGGAGGTGGGATTATTTCAAGGATCACCGTTGAGCCCTTTCTTATTTGCAATGATGATGAACAGGCTTACAGAGAAGATCAGACAGGAGTCCCCGTGGACTATAATATTTGTGGATGGCATTATGATTTGTAGTCAGAGTAGGGAACAAGTTGAGGAGACCCTGGAGAAGTGGAGATATGGTCTAGCGAGGAGAGGAATGAAGGTCAGCAGGCCTAAGACAGATTATATGTGTGTGAATGAGGGGGAGGATAGAGGAATGGTGAGGATGCAGGAAGTAGAGTTAGTGAAGGTGGATGAGTTCAAATACTTGGGATCAACAGTTCAGAGTAATGGTGAGTGTAGAACAGAGATGAAGAAGAGAGTGCAGGCAGGGTGGAGTGTTTGAAGAAGAGTGTCAGGAGTGATTTGTGACAGACGGGTACCAGTAAGAGTGAAAGGGAAAGTCTACAAGATGTAGTGAGACCAGCTACGGTATATGGGATGGGGATAGTGGCACTGACAAAAAGACAGGAGTCAGAGCTGGAGGTGGCAGAGTTAAAGATGTTAAGATTTGCGTTGGGTGTGACAAGGATGGACAGGATTAGAAATCAGTATATTAGAGGGTCAGCTCATGTAGGATGGTTAAGAAACAAAATTTTTTTAGGGGTAGATTTAGTTATTTTGTTACTAATATCCCATACCGAGATTATATAACAAAGAATCATTCTTAAGGCTCGTGTATTTTTATGTAAAAGTGTCATTTTAGAAGTAAAAGTTTGTATATATATTTTTATTATTAAACATAAGTGCATATATGTTTTTATTTATTACAATTGTAATATATATTTATATATGGAAAAATGCATATTTATTTTTGTAAACCAATTCATTGGCAAATAAGATCTATTAATATATATATTGAACTTGCACAAAAACAATTGTAAATATGAATTAACTGAAAACCTTCTACAATACATAAGGTTTTCATTGAATTATGTAGTTCATTTTTAATATGTGTAGTTTAATAATGTTTTAGAAGTAATATTTTACTATATGTTGAAAATATAAGCCTTCACAGTTCATTTTTAACTTAGGTGTTCATATAACACATAAAATCAAAGGCATTGTATAAAACATCCACTTTATTTCATCAATTTTACATTAAAATTAGAAAAACATAAAAAGAATAGGCACATAGCACTTTAAAATGCATATGTATTAGGCATTTCCTGTTCTCAACTTAAATAACCATATAAGGAAGAATCTCATTCTTGAGTTACTGCTTTGAAATGCCATATTAAGCTGTTTTAACTAGTTAATTGTTATTCCAACTCCAGGTTCAATGAATTTATAATTAATTAAGTATTTAATTTGTTTTAAAACAACTGTATGAAAACAAGAGGCACCGTATATTCATTATTCTGATGAAGTCTGCATACGGCAGACGAAAGCGCTAAATCTGTGTAACTGTTTTAATTTTGTGATTAAAAATATTGTGGTCTGGTCACACGGAATTTTTATTTTGTTTTTGGTCGAGTACTATATCAGTTGTGTATTGGTTTTCATTTTCCGTGTGTTGCCCAGAGACCAAATATTTAATACGGACATTTTACGGTTCCTATTTGTTTTATTTTTAAAACAATTACATTTGAACAAGTTTCGTTGGTGCCTGGAGTATGGAACAAACTTTAAATGATTCTACCATGGTAAGGTCTGGACATTCCGTTTAACGAAAGTGTAAATCTTCTTGACACTCAAAGAGAAGTTACTCGTTTAAGAGAAGAGATCTCCACATTGCGTGGAGATCTCACCAAGTTAATTGAACTATTTTCGCAAGAAGAACCGGTCACCAGGATGAGAACGAGTATGTGCACCATTGGTCATCTTCCAGCGCAGCCGGTGACGTCATCTCCACGCTCGGGAATCCGGAGTTATGGTGGTAAGAAGACGACTGCAGGAGCAGAGGCGCCAAACCACGGGCACTCGTTTGAAAGGGAGGAAACCGGTACGCATACGAATTGCAACCCTGTGGAAAACAATTTTAATGAAGGAAAAAACACCGAATGTGTTTCCAGGCCTATACCACAACAAAAAGGTACTGTTTTTGCTAATCCGCACATTTCTCAAAGTGCGGCAACACATTCCGTTAGAGTACGTCAGTTGGTTGATGGCGAGCAAAGCACCTCTAGTTATAAGAACATTTTAGATAAAGTGTTTACCTTTGACAAAACAGTGAATGGTAATTCTCAAAGTGGAGAAGTACGGGAATGTTCAGACAATATTGTGAAAGAACGGGAAATGACATTGAGAGATAAATTGTTTTATTTTGAAAAAATATTGTATAAATACAAGTGTCTACAAATTGACAATAATTATTTACATCAATGTTTGATATACAAAATAGTCCCTCAGGGACTCAGGTTTTATAAATACCCTTTTGGTATTTATTATACTGAAAATGTGCTAAATGATTTACAAACTTTTTTTGATGATTGTGGTTTCACTTTGATGTCTAAGTTGATTAAATACAATGAAGTACAGTTAAAAAAACTTTTTAATGAAGTGAATGAACACCAGAATGAAATTGTTAATGATTTATTGTTTGAAGACTATGAAGATTTATATACTAAAATTTTAAAAAGAGTTGAAACTAAGATAGAGAAGGTTTATTTAAGGAAACAAGGTAAACTAATTAGAGATAGGGAACAGTATAAGAAGGGTAATAGTTACCCCCCCCCCATTTCAGAAAACTAAGAAAAATCAGGGAAATTATACTTCTAAGTTTAAAAGTGGGTTTAATAAAGACATAGGAAGAAATAAGAGGGTCGAATTCCAGGAAAGGTTTGAATCAAGAAATGGTCACCTGGATGAATTGGATTCATTTCATGAAGAAACTGAAACTTTTTTAGGGCCCCGCAGGTCAGAAAGATTAGCAAACAAACAACGAAATCCCTTGGACCCAGAACAACAGGAACATTTAGGTGGGACAGATTTTGTATGGAGAACCAGAGGGAGGAGAGGGAGATAGATGAAGTTTATATAGAGGAAAATGGTATTACACATGTATATAAAGGTTTCAAAATACATAATTATACCAATTTAAAAGTGGAAAAACAACACTTTGAGTTATTTTCAAAGGGTTTTAAGTTTGTGAGGACAACATATGGTGATTTGGCCAATATATTATTAGAATTAAAAATATTTCTTCGAAAATTAAATTTGAAAATTACTTGCAAACACAAGAAACCTGTGAATGCATCTGTAACAGATTCTTCAGATCATTTTGAAGTCCTCAGTAGAAGCAGTATTTACAACCCCCCACTACATCCGGTCATTGGGACTTTTGAGGCCATAGTAACCAGTGACATTTATGATACTTTTGAAATGTCAAAAAGGTGGAATAAAATTAAGAATTTAAATGAAAAGGAATCAATATTACTGGAAAATTTAAGAAAAGAGACAAATTTTAGGTTCATGCAACCGGACAAAGGTGGTGGAATGGTGATTTATCACCAGGAAGCTTATATTAATGCTTTAACCGACTTACTGATGGATGAGAAAACTTACACCACTGTGTCTTACAATGAAATTCAAATTGCTTATAGAAGAATAGACAGTTGGTTGGAAGAATATTTTATTGAAACTAGAATTGGGAAAGAAACATACAACTTTTTGAAACAAACATATCCCTATATACCTCAAATTTTCGCAATACCTAAGATACATAAAAATATTTTCAAACCTCCCTTCCGTCCCATAGTTTCAGCAAAAAGATCCAAAACCCAACCCCTGGCGGTTTTTATTGACCATCAATTGAAAGAAATTGTTAAGACCCAGACACATTTGGTGCAAGATTCTTGGGATTTTCTGGGTAAAATCACAGACAATTTATGGTCCGAGGCAGTTAAATTTGTGACCATAGATGTCAAAGAATTGTTTACTTGCATACCCAGAATTAAGGGTTTTGAATATTTCGAGAATTGTGTATACAAATATTATAATACAACCTTGGATAATAAGAAATTGATATTAGAATTGACAGAAATAGTCCTTGATAATAATTTCATCACATTTCAAGGGGAATATTATAAACAGATTACAGGAGTGGCTATGGGGGCAGCATGTGCCCCCATATATGCCAATTTGGTTCTTCTTGGTTGGGAGGAGGAATGTATTTTTACTAGCCCATATATGAAAAATATAAAAACATATCTTAGATTCTTGGATGATATTTTTTATTATGGGAGGAGGACACTCCAGATGATTTAAAAGAATTTATGTCCTACATAAACCAAACCACCACCTTCTTGTCTTTTACCCATGAAATTAAACACCAAAGTATAAATTATCTTGATATTACCCTGAGCAAAACAGCTAGTGGTTTTAAATCCAATATTTTTCGTAAAGAAACATGGTGTAATAGCTACTTACAATTCAACAGCCAACATCCCTTACACCAAAAGAAAAGTATTATTAAGGGTCAGGCTGTTAGGATAGCAAGGATGACCTCACAATACCAAGATTTACAGAATGAATTTTCTTTTTTAATGAAAAAATTCTTGGAAAGGGGCTACCCAATGCAATTCATTGGTGACATCTTGGAAGAAGTATATCAGGGATGGGGTAGTAAGTATACACCATTACTAGGTGAAAAGTTTATTCCCAAGGAGAAAAAGTTAGATAAATCTATGGATTATATGGGTGCTTGCATGGTAGAATTTAATGGTTTTTCAGACTGTTTCACTAATATTATTAAAAATAATTGGTCTATTTTCAAAACCAATAAAGTGATTTACGAAACAGTTGGAAAAAAACCAAACTTTATATATAAGACCGCAATAAATTTTAAAAGATTTTTTGAAGCAGGAAATATTAAAATTGATACAAAGGAAGGTACCACAAAGTGTGGTAGATGCAGGCAATGTACATATATCAATCAACCTGTGGAAATTACATTGGATAATGGTTTAAAAAGTAAAATAGCCCTTTGCAAAGGTAATTGTCGAAGTAGGATGTTGGTGTATTTGGCTACTTGTTCCAAATGTCCCTCCTTCTATGTGGGTAAGACTGAGAGGACTCTCAGAGAAAGAATCTATGAGCATACCCACGACATTAAAAAGAGAAAGGAGATGAGTGCATTGTTTAAACATTCTGTTGAATGTGTAGGTTTTATAGATTTTAAGTTTGGAATTTTGGAACTTATTAAAATAGACCCTAGGGGAGGTGATGTTAAGAATATTCTACTTCAGAAGGAAATTCAATGGCAACTAAGGTTAAAATCCAACACCCCTCCTGGGCTCAACGAATACATCAACATAAAACCTATCTTAATAGACAAAGCTTCAAGGGTTTAAATAATTGTTACTTTAATAGATAAAGCTTCAAGGGTTTAAATATTTGTTCACTTAATGGTTGATACAAACAGGTTGAGGCATTGATTATGTACATAAACAGCACCTTTACACAAAAGCAGGGTAATATCATATGGAATACAGGTAGATAAAAAAAATTTTTTTAGGGGTAGATTTAGTTATTTTGTTACTAATATCCCATACCGAGATTATATAACAAAGAATCATTCTTAAGGCTCGTGTATTTTTATGTAAAAGTATCATTTTAGAAGTAAAAGTTTGTATATATATTTTTA
Source organism: Protopterus annectens (assembly GCF_019279795.1). NCBI lineage: Eukaryota > Metazoa > Chordata > Ceratodontiformes > Protopteridae > Protopterus > Protopterus annectens. Next base: position 1,156,334,424 of record NC_056748.1, read on the forward strand.
TTATTAAACATAAGTGCATATATGTTTTTATTTATTACAATTGTAATATATATTTATATATGGAAAAATGCATATTTATTTTTGTAAACCAATTCATTGGCAAATAAGATCTATTAATATATATATTGAACTTGCACAAAAACAATTGTAAATATGAATTAACTGAAAACCTTCTACAATACATAAGGTTTTCATTGAATTATGTAGTTCATTTTTAATATGTGTAGTTTAATAATGTTTTAGAAGTAATATTTTACTATATGTTGAAAATATAAGCCTTCACAGTTCATTTTAACTTAGGTGTTCATATAACACATAAAATCAAAGGCATTGTATAAAACATCCACTTTATTTCATCAATTTTACATTAAAATTAGAAAAACATAAAAAAATAGGCACATAGCACTTTAAAATGCATATGTATTAGGCATTTCCTGTTCTCAACTTAAATAACCATATAAGGAAGAATCTCATTCTTGAGTTACTGCTTTGAAATGCCATATTAAGCTGTTTTAACTAGTTAATTGTTATTCCAACTCCAGGTTCAATGAATTTATAATTAATTAAGTATTTAATTTGTTTTAAAACAACTGTATGAAAACAAGAGGCACCGTATATTCATTATTCTGATGAAATCTGCATACGGCAGACGAAAGCGCTAAATCTGTGTAACTGTTTTAATTTTGTGATTAAAAATATTGTGGTCTGGTCACACGGAATTTTTATTTTGTTTTTGGTCGAGTACTATATCAGTTGTGTATTGGTTTAGAAACAAAGCCAGAGAGGTGAGATTGCCTTGGTGTGGACACGTGCTGAGCAGGGATGCTGGGTATATTGGGAGAAGGATGTTAAGGATGGAGCTGTCAGGTAAGAGGGAAAGAGGAAGTCCTAAGATAAGGTTTATGGAAGTGGTGAGAGAGGACGTGCAGGTTGTTGGTGTGAAAAAGCAAGATGCAGAGGACAGGAAGAAATGAAACCAGATGATCCACTATGGTGACCCCTAATGGGAGCAGCAGAAAGAAAAAGAAGGTTTGACTGATGCTGTATCTCTTAAATCATTGTATAAGAAGAGGAAATTAAAACATTAATTAATTTAATGAATGTTGTTTCTTTCGGCTTTTCCCGGTTAGGGGTCGCCACAGAGGAACTCCGGTCCGCTAATGATTAGCAGTAGATTTTTACGTGCTGAGTTGCCAGCCCTGATGCACAACCTTCAACGAAGGTATGCCCATTCACGCATGTCTCTACACAGAAGACGCTGTAGCTGAGAATCGAACAGGGCAACGTCTATCTGTGAGGCGACAATGCTACCGCAGCACCACCACCACCGCAGTTAATTAATTTAATGAACGATGGTTTTTATTGTTAATCACTTGATTAGGATTTTAAATTTGGCAAGTGTTCTTGATTTTATTTTTATTTTATCGCAGTGTTTGTTTTGCGTACTTGGAGATTTGGGACAGTTCAAATTTATTGTTGATTTTTGGTCTAATCTGTTTGTTTGTTCTATCACTTAGTTTGGTTGCACATTCTTGATTTTATGTATTGTCTGAAGAAGCTTTAATGACAACACATTTGATGGACTATAAATAAAATTTTACCACCACTCCACCAGGTGACTAGTATGGTTTTGTTGTTACTTAGAGACCTCAGAATCAATGCCCAGCACTGCAGAGAGTTAATACTAAGTGATATCCTATGCTCAGAACCTGGGGACATAGCCAATCTACTAATGGATAAATTTAACATTAATGCCACCTCCTACAATCAGAGATCACATACTTGCATCTACCCACCCCTCTCCCCAAATCTCTCAAGAGCAAGTCTTTAAAGCACTTTCCAATGTCAAGAACACTGCTTCTATGGGGCCAGATAACATATCAAGTTGCCTGCTGGTCAACCTGAAACAGGCCATGTAAACCCTCCTAAAATTACTATTCATTATCCACTTTCAAACAGGCTTTGAGCTGGATGAATGGAGGACAGCAGCAGACATCTCTCTGCACAAAGGTGGAGCATCAATCAACCAGGTATTATAGTCTGACCAGTCTCATCTGTAAATCTGTGTAGAGAATCATTATAGATCTAATAAATAAGGATGTAAGTAACCTACAAACTCTTGACCCAAGCTGGTTTGGTTTTGTCAAAGTCAGACTCTGCCTACTTAACCTATCCAATTTCTTTGAAAAGGCAACTGAAGTAATGTATGATGGAAAATCAGCAAAAGTGCATATATAAATCTTGCAAAGGTATTAGACACCATCTCACACTCAGGCAGTGTTGATAAACTCTCCAAGCTAAATGTTAATCCCTGTACAACTCATTGGATATAAAATTGGTTTACATATAGAAACCAGGAAATTAGGGAAGGTGGCCCTATCTCTTTGGAAAGACCTGTCACTAGTAGTATACCCTAGGGGTCAATTCTTGTACCACTCACCCTTGGCATTTATTTTTTAGAGATCAAAGCAAATGTTAATGGTTTATGGTTGACCACTTTTGCAAATGGCATGGTGACATTATAACCTCTCCAAAGGACAGTAAGATCCTCCAAGAGGGTCTTTCCCAAACAAAAAGCTGGTATCATAACCATAGACTAGAACAAATTGCCAAAAAATACATAATAGTTTCTGTCAGCAAGTAGGACATCCCCAGTCACTAGTACATCAATAACACACCCATGAAAATCGATCCAGTAATTAGGAACCTGGGAATCTATGTGGACAAGAACCTGTTCTTCAATCAACATGCATTCACTGCTGTAAGAAAGTCCTTTGTCATTGCACAACTTATTAGTGAAAGTATAGTGTCTAGGCTCAGGGATATGAACATACCACTGTATTTGCCCCTTATTAAGCTGATCATTGAGGATAATGCCACCTTCAGTATGTACCTGTACAAACACTTAACACAACTTGAATGGCTACAATGCTTTCTAACCAAGAAAATCAAGGGTCTTAAATCATAAAATACTACATTGACCATCTCAAAGCCTTGTCCCCCTTCTTGGTATCATACACGTTACTGAGCAGCTATCTCTGCCTCATGTACAGTGTCAGCTGACCTTATCCTTTCGGTCTAGTTCACATCCAGAAGTCCAATGGTTGCATAAACACCTTCTAAAGAGATTCTAATCTCTTCTGCAAAATAAATAAACAAACATGTTGTAGGGACGGATATGTATCACAGAGAGGCTTGCTAGGTGTTGCTGAAGCACCTACCAAGGGGAGAAAACGCTGAGAGAAGAAAAGGAGCCACTTTTGTGATTTTAAGTATTTTCTTCTGATTTTTTGTTAAGTTTCACTGCTTTGCCGCCTACTTTTTGGCATTCTCCGGCTTCCTTAAGTTTATATATGTAACAGTAACAGTACTTGGAACACATCTAGAGCCTGTTTACTGCATTTCCTGTGTTGCACTTAATTTAAAATCATTTTTTTTCTCTAAAAACTGCATTTTACCTGATTTTGGCCTAGCACTCAGGTGTGGGGTCATTTATTGCACTGTTGTGATTATTTTGCTGCTTGTGTATCTCTGCTACCTTTAAACTACAACAAAAAGAAAAAAAATCTTGCTTTTTTCCCACTTTCTGAAAGTTAAGAAAGTTCAGTTACAGATTTGCTGTTCTGAACTGTTTGGAAGTTTCTAGAAGGCCAGTGCTTGCTTGGGCTAAAGGGAAGTCTCTGTGTTCACCAGTGGGAGTAGTTAACACTGAACAGCCTGCCTGTCCCTGGAGGAGTGGTTACTACCTAGAAGCTGTAGTTTTATTGGCCATTTTGGGTCAATTCTAAACTTCTTGATCTGTCTCTCTTAAAACCAGGCTGCCTCATGGTTTTGACATCTTTTCAGGCTTGCTAGTTGTTGCTGAAGCACCTACCAAGGGGAGAAAATGCTGAGAGAAGAAAAGGAGCCACTTTTGTGATTTTAAGTATTTTCTTCTGATTTTTTGTTAAGTTTTACTGCTTTGCCGCCTACTTTTTGGCATTTTCCGGCTTGCTAAAGTTTATATCTGTAACAGTAACAGTACTTGGAACACATCTAGAGCCTGTTTACTGCATTTCCTGTGTTGCACTTAATTTAAAATTGTTTTTTTCTCTAAAAACTGCATTTTACCTGATTTTGGCCTAGCACTCGTGTAGGGTCATTTATTGCACTTTTGTGATTATTTTGCCGCTTGTGTATCTGCTACCTTTAAACTACAACAAAAAGAAAAAAAAATCTTGCTTTTTTCCCACTTTCTGAAAGTTAAGAAAGTTCAGTTACAGATTTGCTGTTCTGAACTGTTTGGAAGTTTCTAGAAGGCCAGTGCTTGTTTGGGCTAAAGGGAAGTCTCTGTGTTCACCAGTGGGAGTGGTTAACACTGAACAGCCTGCCTGTCCCTGGAGGAGTGGTTACTACCTAGAAGCTGTAGTTTTATTGGCCATTTTGGGTCAATTCTAAACTCCTTGATCTCTCTCTCTTAAAACCCTACAACTCTCTTTTTGCGCGGTTTTGCGCACGGAGCAGCGTCGGGCAGTGCCGCCTAAACAGGTTTAAACTATTCCAGGCTCCACAAAGTCTGCTGTTCACTTTTTCCCTTAGAACTGTTCAAACTCTCAAAGTAATCACTCTATTCTCTTTCTAAAGCCCTGCACTTGCTCAGCTCTTATAAGGAAACACTAACTAACTAAAGCACTACACCCTCCTTGACTTCTCATAAGTATTAGACTCCCGATTGGTCCTTCCTGATCAAGTGAAAAATCAGTTCCCTTCCCTAATCTGATCAGTAAAAAACAGTTCCCTATACTAATCTGGTATGTCCAAGGGTCAGTTTCAAGGTTACTCTCCAGTCCAGCTGGTGAATCTGGGAATTTTGAGGCAATGTTACAATTGCCTTATGTACACAGACAACCCTCTTCTCCTTCCAACAAACTCTAATACATGTGAGAGATGCAGTTACACAGCCAAACTGGAGGCAGAGCTCTCTCAACCCAAGACTGGCACAGTCAGTCAGGAGGAAAAGGTAACCACCCACACCACAAATCCAGTCTCACACAGACCTATTGAATCTGCATACCCAACACATAAACACACAAAAACATACTCAGAGGCTCTAAATAAAAATCTACCTAAACAGCAAAGACTTCCTAAGCAGATATCCAAGCAACAGCCACCCCTGAACAATACCCACGAATCACATATCTCACAAAATCAGTGTGCCTCACAGTCACAGCCCTTAAGGCCAAACAACACACCAAATACACTTGTTATAGGGGACTCTATTGTCCGGCACACTGACATCCCGCTCACCAGACTGAACAAGGAGAAGGTCACTGTAAGCTGCCTGTCGGGTGCCAGGATCCGCCACATAATACAAGCACTCAGGTCACTCCAAAGCAAGTACAAGTATGACTCCATCATTGTCCATGCTGGTGTGAATGACCTGAGACGTACCTCCCTGGACTACATGAAAAGAGACATAGAGGAGCTCTCTGACCATGTAGCCCAGGCTGGTATGACCCTGACCTTGAGTAGCATCTTGCCCTCACCAAGAATGATGCCACAGTATAAAGACAAAATGATCAGTTTCAACAATTGGCTAAAGTATTGGTGTCATTCAAAGGGGATCCAGTGTCTGTCAGCCTGGGATGACATGCTCGACAAGCCACGTTGCTTTGCTAGGGACGGCTTGCACCTGTCACCCTTAGGCTTTCGTATACTGGCCCAGGCTCTTGCCACCCCAATAGTACCTTTTTTAGGCAAGGCTCAATGGACAAATCCACCTCCATAGACAACCCAAGGATAAAAAAACTAAAGGTAATGCTACTCAATGCCAGAAGTCTAAAGCTCAAGATGCACGCACTCGAGGCTCTCCTCAGTATGGAGAAAATCGATGTCTGTGCAGTAACAGAAAGCTGGTTCAAGGCTCCTGAGAGCACCCCAGCACTACCAGGTTATAACTCATACCATGCATTTTGGCCCCAAAACTCGGACCGAAGCACAAAAGGAGGGGGAGTATCTATATTCATCAAAGATATCTACACCTCCAGGTTTGTGGTACTGCACGAAGCATCGGAAACCATCCATGTGCAACTAACAGCAGGCAAAACTGCCTTTCAGTTTGTAGCCCGCTACAGAACACCTTCCCTATTACAGGAACCCCACTTGGCATTCCTGAGAACACTGGAGAATATGAAGGTCTCTCCAAACACTATGTTATTGGGTGACTTCAACTACCCAAACATTGACTGGGAAAACTACTCAAGCCCAAACCCAATGGTTCCTTGAATTTATAAACTCTAATGCAATGGAACAACTGGTCACCACTCCCACAAGAGGGAACAACATATTGGACCTGGTCATCACCAACATGGGGACTCTATGTTTCACACCAGAGATAAACCCCTCATTGGTAAGATCAGACCATAAACAAATTTCCCTGGACATCCATATCCCGTCCCCACCCCAGCCAAGGAAATCACTGTAAAGAATTTCTCAAAAGCCGACTTTGCACTTCTCAAGACTGAGGTGGAATCCTTCAAAGCCCCTGGGCCAGAGGATAATATAGCCCAATCCGCAGAATCCTTTACAAATGCATTCTATGAGCACCTGCAGGAATGCATGGATCGTGCTATCCCAAATAAAACCAAGACTCACTCCTCCAAAAATAAGAGACCGGTCTGGTGGACCCCGTCTTCAAATAAGCTATACAACAGAAGGAGGAAGCTACTACATGACAGAACAAAATCCCAAAAAGGGAAGGCATCTCTGATCAGTATTAGCAAGAAACTTCGATCCCTCATAAAATCATCAAAGGCCAGTTTCGAAAGAAAAATTGCCCTAGACACTAAAGATAATCACAAGGCCTTCTTTAGTTATGTCAGGAACATGGGCGGAAACTCCCAGATATGCTCTGAATTGTTGCATAACGGTACAACATATACCGAACCTACAGACATAGCCAACATCCTGGCAGACAGATTCAGCGCAAACTTCTCCCCCCTTCCCCCCCGAAGGAGCAAATGCCTATCCCAACTGAATGTAACCTCCCTGACATCACAGATGCACAGGTGGAAGCTGCCCTCTCCAAAGCAAAAAACACAGCATCTATGGGACCAGACGGTGTCCCAGGCTGCGTCTTACACGAGCTCCAAGAAGAACTGAACCCTCACATTAAGTCACTGTTCAAACTTAGCCTTACTACAGGATATGTACCCAGCTACAGTGGTCCCACTCCACAAAGGTGGTGCCATAACAGACCCCGGAAACTATTGCCCCATAAGCCTGACTAGTCTGGTCTGTAAAGCTATGGAGCGTATTATCATGGAACTCATAAACAAAGACATTGGGAGCCTCCAGACACTGGACCCTACCCAATTCGGCTTTATTAAGGGCAGATCTTGCCTCTTAAACCTAGTTGATTTCTTTGAAACAGTTACCAAAGCCATAGATGAGGGCAAGGTAGTCCACACAGCCTACCTGGACCTCGCAAAAGCCTTCGACACAATACCCCACTCGGGCATCATAAATAAGCTTACCAGCGTAAATATCAACCCCTATATCACAAGATAGGTTGCAAACTGGCTCAGAGATAGAACCCACATGGTCAGAATCGCAGGTGCCATGTCCGAATCCAAACCAGTTACAAGTGGCATCCCACAGGGCCCAGTTCTGGGACCTCTCTTGTTCGGTATATACTTCTCTGAGGTTCAGGCTAACACGGGGGGATTATGGCTGACAAAGTTCGCAGATGACTGCAAACTGGGGGCCATAATTGAATCTCCAGCTGACACAAGCATCCTCCAAAAGGGTCTCACAGAGACGGATGCTTGGTGCCAGAGCCACGGCCTAAAGCTAAATGCTAAAAAGTGCATAGTCATCCCCTTTGGGAAAAACAAGGTGCCCACAAATTACCACATAGGTGGTAATCCATTAAGTATGGAAGAAGTAATTAGAGATTTGGGGACCAACATAGATAGTAATCTCTCCTTTGATAATCACGTTGCCAAAGTGGTTAGAAAGACCTTCTATATAGCCCACCTTATCATGAAAGAGTTCGCATCTAGATCAAGAGAGGTCATTGTGCCCCTCTACTCATCACTCATCAGGCCCATAATTGAATACAATGCCCCTTTTGGGATGTACCTTACCCGACACCTGCAGCAACTGGAGAGACCCCAAAAGTACCTCACCAAGAGGATCATGAGCTACAAACAGATGTCCTATGCAGCTCGACTAAAGAAACTCCAGCTCTACTCAGTTGCTTACCGCCTACTCAGAGGCGATCTATGCCTGATGTACAAAGCCATGTCAAACCCAGAATTAATGGACATGCCCCACCTCAAAAAATCCAAGTCCCTTAGAGCTACACGCTCCAGGGACCTAAACCTCAGCACAAAAATAAATAGGACATGCTGGAGAGACAGATTCATTTCCCAGAGGCTCCCTTCACTCTGGAATAGAATCCCAATTCATGTTAGACATAGCCCCTCGCTGACCCTCTTCAAGCAAAATTTGGACGCGTGGATGGGAAATCGCAAATTCACCCCTGGGATCTCTCCTGTGTCCCTGCTAGACAGAGGCACAGTAAACTAATCTTAAAAGGGTACCTTCTGTGACCTACTTTACAGAGGCACAGTAGGCTAATCTAATAGGGAGGCGGAAGCCAAATACACTCTGGCTGGGCTTATAAATGCCCTAGGGCAGATAGCCTAGTATCTACCTATGAACCTATGAGAGACCACTTCTTTGGAATCATCTTACTGTCCACATAAAATACTTCCCTTACTCTGTTAAAATGTAATTTAGATGGATCTAGGATGGGAAGCCACAAATTCGTCATTAGTTTAGCAGTCTTGTCCCTTACGGATAGTGGTAACAAATTGCATGGGCTACAAATTTCACAGGAATGCAGGGCTAGGTTTCTAGAGATACTCACGGATCAAACGCCTAGCAAATCTCTATCGACTTACTTGATACATTCACTTTTTTCCCACCCTCTGGTATTACTTCTGAGATGTATCAGTCTAATTCATTTAATCGTGCACCAGTTGAAGCCCTTTGTCTCTTGCTTCTGTACTCCACTCAGGACATATCCAAGTCTTTCAGTTTCTCTTAGGTCCTTGCCCTCAGGCTCTCTCAGTACACCTGTGGCTTTTTGTTGACACCAATTAACATCATTTTTTGCACTCACCATGAGTCTAGAAATGCCCACAATGCTCTAAAGATTGTCGCACACTGTGGTACAGTGGCATTATTGCTTATTTGCTTCTTGAAAGTATACATCTTATCCCTCTATATCTTTTACCAGTGATTTTTTTAGGCTTCCTCAGCACTCATATGTGTGGTAACCGTCCCCCTTATGTCCTTCTCTGGGCATCATCTTTCCAATGTGACCTTTCCAAGCTGATAAGGTGTTTTTTAGTCAGCAGAAACCAGGTGAGATTCCTTAAACATTATATCACTGAATTGGAGGTGGGAGCTGTGGACCAATTCCATTGTTTATCTTATGACCCTGTTGACTTTCCTTGCCTTATTCAGCACTGTACTGCCTGTCCTAGTATCTGTTTTTATTTTATTAATCACACATTTCATCGTGTCAGTGATATGGACATTATGGAGGTCGAGTCCCCACTGCACTACACTGCAGCCAAAAGGCATTTGTTTAATTAAAACAAAAAGGAGCAATGGAGATCTTACTTTATCCATTGCTTCCTTTACACAGCATTAATGTACTGCATAAGTGTAGGAATGAAAGTCCCATATGCATGCGCAGCACATCAAGAAAGCCCCAGGATACTAGGGAAAAATGCAGAAGAGCAGCATGGCGCCTAATACAAGGACATTATTTTTACAAAACGTAGGCAACATTTTCTTAAATAATGTCATTGTGTAATAGCAATAACCCATGGCTGGGTGAGGGTAATGATGGATTTAACCATGGCTTTGCTTTGTCACACAGATTTTGTCTTCATGACCAAACCACACCAGCCATGGGTAAATTCAGCATTACCTATACCCTGATGTGGGTTATTGCTATATTATAGACATGCAGAGTATTGCTGGCGTGCCTTAAATAAAATAATAGATTAATTATTGATACTGTTCGTACTCTGTTTAAGAATTACAAAGTAGTTTTACAAGACATCTCCAATGCCATTTACTCTATGCCTTGAACCCCATTAATAATTGTATATTTGCTGCTGAATATACACCTGGACAGATATGTGAACCCAGTCTAGCAGGATTTCTAGGATAGTTACAACCGCATGTTAAAGCAATTTATGGAGGCTCACATTTTATTACATTTATTAGGATTTAAGACCCCCAGACTACACAGCATTCTCATCTTGCTACTTGGATACCTATGTTTTCTAGAAATGATTTTTGTCTATTTCAAACTGAAGTTATAAATATGATTATTCAGAATGACAAGCCAATTAAAACAGTTTATCTATTCCTAGGTTATTAATCAGTAACAGTAAAATTAAGTTAGGATGTTTTGGTTCAGGTCTGCTTGGAAAACCTATACCTGCTATGTGGTTGGAAGACTCCAAACTACTTGAGTAGACCAAGAATGAACTTAGGACTGTTGTTCAGGAAACTTCTTCACAACTGTTTTCACTTATTTTGTTTTGTTATGAAATTCTAAAGGGGTGATTGATAATATAATATATACAGTTATATTATTTTTCCACACAAAAGCACAGTAACAAAATAACCAGATATGTTGTCTAAAGGTGTCACTAGAAAATGTCAGATTGTCTCAGAGATATATAAAGACCTACATGACTTTATACGAGTGTTTGGATGCCAAGTTGTTTCTGAAAGCATTGGATATAAGACTTCTGGTGTGGGAAATGCAATATGTGGCCCAAATATGCATGTACAGGTTCAAATTATTGATTTCATTCATTTATCCACTGGGCCTAAAAAGAACCCATTTTCAGTGGGGGCCCGGGGAGAAAAGCTCCAGTAACAATGACAAACATATTAGCGTATACACATACAAAGCAAAGAAGTCATACAGCTTTATGCAGCATTCTACAGTAAAAAAAAAATCTACATTCTACAATGATAATAAAATCTAGCAACTGTACATTCTAAGAGTCATTAACAGTGAATTACAAACTGAGGATGAGAAATTTTTGGAAATAAACTATTAACAAAATGTGGAAGTTAAGGTGGAGTAGGAGGGCAAGTGATGTGAGTGCAGAGATGATGCAGAGAGTTAGAAGGTGGGTTTTGATATAGGAGGGTCCTATCTGGGGAAGGAGTAAGGACATTCCCACCTTGAAGATAGGTGGGAATGGATGAGGCATTTAATGTTAGAGTGGTTATGAGTATTGCTAAGGGAGGGAGGAAGAGAGTTTCATAGTTTAGCTAAGGAGCAGGATAGCAGAGTTTCCAGGTGGCTGTAAATGTTTGTAGATTTTGAGTAGGTTCTGATTTTCTGACCTAAGTGAGTGATTGGGAATATAGGGGGTTAAGGAGTTGGAGAGAGAGGGACATGAGTATGGCTAAATATGAGCTTATGGGCAATGGTGAGTTTAAGGAGGTTCAGATAGTTGGGAAACTCAAGCCATTGCAGTGAATGGAGACAAGCATTAATGGGTTAAGTTCCTAGAGTTGGTGGCGAATTTGCAGATTTTATTCTAGCAGGCTTCTAATTTAGTTTGAAGGGTGAGCTGAAGATTCAAGAACAGAGGTGTGCCATACATTATGGAAGGGAGAAGGTACATGGAGGCAAGAGTCTTTCTGGTGGAGAGGGTGGGATAATGGTTATGTCTATATAGGAGTCCTAATTGTTTGTGGTTTTATTTGATGTTAGTTTGGATGTGGATATCAAATTTTAGATGTTCGTCAATAATGACACTGAGCAGTTTGGTGTGAGGGACAATTTCAATGGGGGTGTTATTCTGGCTTATGATCGTGAAGGAGTTTTTATCAATGGGGTGTGTTTAGATGGGGAAAAAATCATTAATTTGGTTTTATTGGCATTAAGGGCTAGGTGGTTGTTTTGCATCCAGGTTTCAGTATTTGAGAAAGCTGACTGTGTTATCTCCAGAAGGTCGGAAGGGGTGTGAGCTGAGCAGATGATTGTTGAATCATCTGCATACTGGATTAGTGTACAATTGAAGATGGAGTGGTGAAAGTTGTTGATGAATATATTGAAAAGTAAGAGGCCAAGGACAGAACCTTGGGGTACCCCAGTAGGGGTGTATAGAAAGAAAGAGGTGGAATGTTTCCATTTAACAGCTTGTTGTCTTTTGGAGAGGTAGCTGGTGAACCAAGCTGTGGTGGAAGGGGAGAGATTGATGGAGGAGAGTTGTGATAGGAGTATAGGGTGGGAGACAGTGTCAAAGCCTTTGGAAAGGTCTAGGAACAGGGTCGATATGATTTTGCCAGAGTCACAAGCATGGTTAATAGACTCAAGGAAGGAGAGGAGTGCAGTGCTGGTACTGTGGCGAGGACAGAATCCATGTTGTGGGGGGGGTTAGAAGGTTGTTTTGTATTAGATAAGGCATCAGTTGTGAGTGAATACATTTTTCCAGGACTTTTGATAGTGGGGAAAGTAAGGCAATAAGACAGAAATTAGTGGTGTCAGTGTTTTTACTGCCTTTATGGAGTGGGATGATGAATGCTCGTCTCCAAACTGAGGAAACATAAGATTCTTGGATGGACATATTTATTATGATGGAGATAGGGAAGGCTATGCTGTTGGCAGATAGTTTGTGGAAGGATGCAGGTAAATTATCTGTTGCATTAGAGCATGGTTTCAGTCGGAGGCGGAGTTTTTTTTAGTATGTGTCTGGGCACAGGATTGAGGTTGAAGGAAGGGGTATGTGTTTTGAGATCAGAGGGGAAGGTATAGGGGGTATTGGAGGGGAGCTGGGGAAGCTTGCAGTAAGTTTGGCTATACATTACACAAAGAAGATGTTAAATAGAGAGGCTATTTCTTGATCAGAGCAGTTAGGGTTTGGGCATGGATTGTCTTTACTGCCGGGGTGAAGGAGGGAGGCGATAGTATTTCAGAATTTTCTAGGCTTGTTAGTATGTTCAGATTGAAGTTTAGAGTAATATGTTTTGCGGTCTCTGGTTATTAGTTTTTTATGTATTTGCGGAGTTGTTTAAATTCTAGTAGGGTATTAGGTTGCTTATTTCTTTGGTATTGTTTCCACTTTTTGTCTCTTATGAGCATGACCTGTTTAGTTTCCTTAGCTAGCCAGGGAGAAGTTATAGCTTTAACTCTTCTGGTCCTGAGAAGAGCAAGGTTATTGAGTAGGTACAGAACAGTTTCATTAAAGTAGTTGATGGTGTTGTCAAGGGGCAGAGTTCTTAAATTACATAAAAAAATAAAGGACATTTGTCCATCACTCACATGGCACAGCGAGAGATGTAGCCTTGACTGCAACCTGGATGACCTGTGTTCGATAGCAGCAGCAACAGCAGAGGCACTGGAGGGAGTCCAGCTGGGAGGATGAAAGAGAGTGGTCATTGTCAGCTTGTCCATCTTGAGAAATGAGGTTGTTTTGGCTCAGTGCTTGGGTGACACATTTAGGGAGAATTAGGTATTGCACCCCATGCAGGTTGAGCCTGTCAAACATGCACTGCCTAAAGGCCAGGAATTAGCACATGTGCAGACGCATCTGTGCTCCCTACAGCCAGCATCATTAACACAGCTCCAGTGAACATGGTGATTGTTCAGATTAAGATACACCATTTTGTTTTGCACAGGTGCATACCTCTCAACTGTTCAGATTTTTGCAGAATGTCCAAATTTTTGCCTCATATTTTTGGTCTGTTCTTCATTTGTGGTTTTCTGGAAAATCACTGAGATGACCTGAGGATTGAAGTCACTAAATAATGACATACATTTGAGTTTCAGGCTTCAAATCCTTCAGAAAATGTGTGGTAGCACAAACCCTTTTACTCTAGTAACTTTCTAAGTTTATAAGAGCAATATTTAAAATCCGTCCCTATTTTGGGTCTTTGTCCTCCCATTTTGTCATGCTGTCTCCAGATTTCTTGAACTAAGAGGTTGAGGTATGCACAGGTGTAAGCCTGACTTTGTTGAGTGGCAGGGTGATTTTGAAAATTCTGCAGAGAAAACATAATTTAACCATTTCTCCTAGGTGTGTGCCCTAATCTGAACAATTACTCAACAAAATGCTGACTCCGTTTTACAGAATAAATTGTATCAGTACAGCTGCTCATATATCTGGAAATATGCCATTTCCATTTAGGATGGACTATGTCTAAAATTTTGCTATTTTGAAGGTTAGTATTTGTTTTCTGTACAAGTACTTTTGTTTTTCTGTTTTTTTTTTTTTTTTACTTTTACCTTCTCTCTGTTGGTTCAACAGTACAAAATATACTTAAAAGTAATTCTATAGTTGGCAAATGGGGAGCAAATGCATACTGAATACTTGGATGACTGGGCAAAATAATTAGTAGTGGCACCCAAAAAGGAAAGTCATTCTGGTTTTTATGGGAATAGTATTTTTACCTCACTGTGGAAAAGTGTTACAAATCTCTTATAACTAAAAACAAGCTTACTACCATACAAGCACTCAGGTCACTCCAAAATAAGTACAAATATGGCTCTGTCATTGTCCATGTTGGTGTGAATGACTTGAGACATACCTCCCTGGACTACATAGGTTCATAGGTTTATAGGTAGGTACTAGGCTATTGGCCCTAGGGCCTACATAAGCCTAGCCAGCAACGTTCCCTGGCTTACACCACCCAAGAAAGTTATTTTCATGTGCCACTGTCGAGCAGAGAGACATAAGTGATCCCCGGGGTGTATTTCCTATTTCCCATCCACTCATCAAGATTTTTCTTGAAGAGTGCTAATTAAGAACTTTGCTTGACATAGATAGGTAGCTTGTTCCAGAGTATAGGAAGTCTCTGGGACAGGAATCTATCCCTCCAGTGTGTCCTGTTTATTGTAGTGACAAGGTTTAGGCCCCTAGATCATGTAGCTTGGGGGGATTGGGATTTCTTTAGGTGTAGCATGTCCAGCAGCTCTTGGTTTGACATAGCTTTATATGTTAGGCAGAGATCACCTCAGAGTAGGTGATATGCTACGGAGTAAAGCTGGAGTTTTTTGAGACTGTCAGTGTAGGGCATTTGTTTGAGGTCAGTAATCCTCTTTGTGAGGTACTTCTGTGGCCTTTCCAACTGCTGCAGATGTCCTGTGAGATACTTTCCAAAAGGGGCGTTGTACTCTATAATGGGTCTAATGAGTGAGGAGTAGAGGGGAACAATGACCTCTTTTTTCCTGGATGAGAACCCTTTTATCATGAGGTGTGCCACATAGATGGACTTCCTGACTACTGTGGTGATGTGACTATCAAAGGAGAGACTACTGTCCACCTGGGTCCCAAGGTCTCTTATCACGCATTCGGTGTTAAGTAAATTGCTGCCTATGTTGTAGTTCATGGGTACAAAGTTTTTACCAAAGGGGATGACACTGCACTTTTTGACATTGAGCTTGAGGCCATGGCTCTGGCACCAGGCATCTGTCTCAGTGAGGCCCTTCTGTAGGATGTCCACATCATTTGGGGACTTGACTATGGCTCCTAGTTTGCAGTCATTTGCGAACTTCATTAGCCAGAGGCCTTCTGTGTTAGCTTGTACTTCAGAGAAGTAGATACCAAACAAGGAAGGTCCCAGGATGGAACCCTGTGGTACTCCACTTGTCACTGCTTTGAGGTCAGATTTGGAGTCTGCAACATTTACAGTGTGGGTTCTGTCAGTGAGTCAGTTGGCAACCCATCTTGTGATGTAGGGATTTATACCTAGTTTAGTGAGTTTATCTATAATTCCAGAGTGGGGGATGGTGTTGAAAGCCTTGGCAAGGTCAAGATAGGTTGTGTGAACCACCTTACCCTCATCCACAGCTTTGGTGAGTGCCTCAAAGAAGTCGATCAGGTTCAGGAGGCATGATCTGCCTTTCACAAACCTGAACATGAGAAGAGACATACAGGAGCTCTCTGATCATGTAGCTCAGGCCAGTATGACCCTGACCCTGAGTAGCATCTTGCCCTCACCAAGAATGATGCCACAGTACAAAGATAAAATGATCAAGTTTAACAACTGGCTAAGCTATTGGTGTAATTCAAAGGGGATCCAGTGTCTGTCAGCCTGGGATGACATGCTCGACAAGCCATGCTCTTCACCAGAGATGGCGTGCACCTGTCACCCTTAGGCTTTCGAATACTGGCTAAGGCTCTTGCCACCCCCATAGTGCCTTTTTTAGGCAAGGCTCAAAAAACAAACCCACCTTCATAAACAACACAAGAAACCAAAACCTGAGGGTAATGCTACTCAATGCCAGAAGTCTAAACCTCAAAATGCACGCACTTGAGGCACTCCTCAGCATGGAGCAAACTGATATCTGTGCAGTAACAGAAACCTGGTTAAAGGCTCCAGAGAGCACCCCAGCACTACCAGGCTATAACTCTTACCACACCTTTCGGCCCCAGAACCCGGACCGAAATACAAAAGGAGGGGGTGTATCCATTTTCATCAGGGATACCTACACCTCCAGGTTTGTGGCACAGCATGAGGCCTCGGAGACCATCAATGTGCAACTAACAGTGGGCAAAGCTGCTTTTTAGATTGTAGCTTGCTACAGATCACCCACCTTGTCTCAGAACTCCCACTCAGCATTCCTGAGAACACTGGAAAATATTAAGGTCCTACTAAACACCATGATATTGGGTGATTTCAACTACCGAAACATTGACTGGGAAAACTACTTAAGTACAAACTCCTTTGCCCAACACTTCCTTGAGTTTATAAACTCAAACAACCTGGAACAACTGGTCACCACTCTCACAAGAGGTGACAACATATTCGACCTGATTATCACCAACATGGGGGATCAATGTTCCACACCAGAGATAAACCCCTCGCTGGTAAGATCAGAACATAAACTAATCACACTGGACATTCACATCCCGAACCCACCCTCCAGTCAAGGAAACCACTGTGAAAAACTTTTCAAAAGCAAACTTCACACTTCTCAGGACCAAGGTGGAAAGTTTCAAAGCCCCCTTGCTAAGGGATAATGCTGCCCAAACCGCAGAATCCTTTACAAATGCATTCTATGAGCACCTACAGGAATGCATGGATCGAGCCATCCCAAGTAAAACCAAGACTCACTCCTCCAAAAAGAGGAAACCAGTCTGATGGTCCCCGGCCATAAATAATCTATACAACAGAAGGAGGAAACTATTACATGATAGAGCAAAATCCCAAAAAGGGAAGGCATCCCTGATCAGTATTAGCAAGAAACTATGAACCCTCATAAAATCATCCAAGGCCAGCTTCGAAAGAAAAATTGTCAAAGACTCTAAAGATAATCACAAAGCCTTCTTTAGCTGTCAAGAATCTAGGTGGCAACTCTCAGATCTGCTCTGAGCTAGTGCAAAATGGCAAAAAATACACTGAACCAACAGACATTGCCAACACCCTGGCAGACAGGTTCAGTGCAAACTTTACCCCCCTCACCCCCAAAAGGGCCCGTGTCCATCCCAGAAGAATGTAGAGCCCCAGATATCACAGACACACAGGTAAAAACAGCCCTCTCCAAAGCCAAAAACACAGCATATATGGAACCAGATGGTATCCCAGGCTGCGTCTTACACGAGCTCCAAAATGAACTAAACCCTCACCTAAATTCACTGTTCAAACTCAGCCTTAGCACAGGCTATGTGCCCAAAGAATGGCATACAGCAACAGTTATCCTGGTCCACAAAGGTGGTGCCACAACGGATCCTGGGAACTATCGCCCTATAAGGCTGACTAGCCTGGTCTGAAAAGCTATGGAGGGCATCATCATGGAACTCATTGACAAAGACATTGGGAACCTCCAGACACTGGACCCTACCCAATTCGGCTTTGTTAAAGGCAGATATTGCCTCCTAAACCTAGTTGACTTCTTTGAAACAGTTACCAAGGCCATAGATGAGGGAAAGGTAGTCCACACAGCTTACCTGGACCTCGCAAAGGCCTTCGACACCATTCCCCACTCTGGCATTATAGATAAGCTTACCAGCTTGAACATTAACCCCTATGTCATGAGATGGGTTGCCAACTGGCTCATGGATAGAACTCACATGATCAGAGTTGCGGGTGCCATGTCTGACTCTAAACCAGTTACAAGTGGCATCCCACAGGGCTCAGTCCTGGGACCCCTCCTGTTTGGTATATACTTCTCTGAGGTACAGGCAAGCATGGGAGGACTATGGCTGACCAAGTTCGCAGATGATTGCAAACTGGGGGCTATAATTGACTCTCTGGCTGACACAGACTTCCTCCAGAAAGGTCTCATGGAGACGAATACCTGGTGTCAGAACCATGACCTCAAGTTAAATACCAAAAATTGCATAGTCATCCCCTTTGGGGAAAAACTAAGTGCCCACGAACTACCACATAGATGTTAATCCACTAAGTACAGAAGATATAATTAGGGATCTGGGGACCCAAGTAGACAGCAACCTCTCCTTTGATAATCACATTGCCAAAGTGGTTAGAAATTCCTTCTATGTAGCCCACCTAATCATGAAAGGTTTAACATCTAGATCAAGAGAGGTCATTGTGCCCCTCTACTCATCGCTCATCAGGCCCATAATAGAGTACAATGCACCATTTGGGATGTACCTTACTTGACACCTGCAACAGCTGGAAAGACCACAGAAGTACCTCACCAAGAGGACTGTGGGCCTCAAACAGATGCCTTATGCAGCTCAACTAAAGAAACTCCAGCTCTACTCGGTTGCTTACCGCGTACTCAGAGGTGATCTCTGCCTGATGTACAAGGCCATATCTAACCCAGAATTAATGGACATGCTCCACCTCAAGAAAAACAAATCCCTTAGAGCCACACGCTCCAGGGATTTAAACCTCAGCACAACAATAAATAAGACATGCTGGAGGGATAGATTCCTGTCCCAGAGACATCCCTCGCTCTGGAATAGAATCCCAAACTATGTCAGGCAAAGCCTCTCACTGACTCTCTTCAAGAGAAATCTTGACGAGTGGATGGGAAATCGTAAATTTACCCCGGGGATCACTTCAATGGCCTTGTTGGACAGAGGCTCAGGAAAGTAATCTAAAAGGGAGGCAAAAGCCAACACACTCTGGCTAGGCATATAAATGCCCTTGGGCAGAGAGCCTAGTACCTACTTATGAATCTATGAACCATAAAATACAAAAATGACCTGACATGTATACCCCTTGCTTACATTACAGAGTCATTCAGAGACTATATTTCATTTTCAGAAACACAAACAGCACTGAAAACAACTTCTGTATTGGCCTCTCTAATGTGTACCTGATATCAACAGAGCAGCAAAGCATCATTCTGCTGTGGCAATGTAGAAATCCAAGGGGGTGTATTTAGGTTACATGCTAGTACTTTGTCCTCAATGGATAGCTGCAAAACTCTTTCTAGATAGAGAAGTGTAGCAATAAGAAGGCATTTTCAAGAAGATGTTATTGGAATGTCTGCTGAGAAAGGTGCTTATTCATAGCACAAGGGTAACGTATTTCCCATCTTCATGTCAGAACTCTGTAAAGAGCCCTTCTGCCCACTGCTCTACTTTCAGAATTAAGTGTTGGCGCTCGTTAAATGGGTGTGACTGTATTCTGTATTTGCCATGGAGACATCCCACTGTGTGTGCATCTGAGCAATAACCATGAAGATCTATGGAGAGTATGAGCTCCAAAAGGGGGGGAGAGATGCATCCACTGGGACCTGAAATCTGATATACTTCCTACTCCCAGCTTACACTTCTTTTGGGGGATGCATGAGCTGATTAGGCCATCCTGGCATGGACTGAATGCTCCATAGGGTTCTAGCCTGGGTTGAAATGTGCCTGGTTTTCACCTCCTAAGAGAGAGAATGTTTGAGTTAGTTCTGTTAAGGAATGGGAGTCACTGGGCATGCACCAGTGAGTTGGAAAAAAAAGTAAATCTCATTTTTATTTTTGTAGAAAAATTATATTTTATGACAATGAAATATGCCACATATAAGGGTAAAAATGGCCAAGCCAACTTTAGCTCCAAACTGTAAATGTTTAAGGGAAGAAGGGCAATTTTAGGTGTAGTTTGTTTCTGGGTATCCAGAAATAATTCTCTAAATCTTTGTTTCTGAAAACTGCCAAAAGTAGACTTGAGATACTACCTTTTATATATACACTAGAATGTAGCTGTTGTGAGCTGAAATTTTGTCAGAAATAAATTTTACACATAGTGACCTTTTCTAATAATTAAAGATGTCACCAGAAAATTTTCCTTTACTGACTGTGACAAAACAGCTGCGTTAACTTCAGTATTAGGATTTATTTAAGTCCTCAGGGGTGGAATGCCATTCTCTGAGAAATGATGTATCTGAATACCCAAATGTAGTTCCTTGTAAGTTATACTAAGAGCTGCTAAGCTCTGATTGAGATATAATTTGTTGTAAGTAGGCCCTGAATTCTTGACTTTACAGGCATTTTACAGTGACAGGCTGGCATATGGTACTAAACTGGTTGGAGTAAGGACCTCTGGGTATCTCTTGTGATGATAACTGATGGAGGCCTTGGGACTCAACTAAAGGGAGGCTTATCCAAAGTTAGGTAGTAGGCTGGAGACATGGCTGAGCTGCAGTAGAGGCAGGGCATAGTGCTCCAAGTCCCCATTGGATGTCAACCCAAATTTTACTATGGGTATCAGAGAGGAAAGGGGAGTAATGGAGTAGGTTATAAAGGACCACCCCATGAATGTTGATGGTCATAATTCCAAGATGCCCTGTAGTTCTGCATTGGTCCTCAGCCCTATCAGAGGTAATCTGGGGGTAGGAAGGGGCAGATCAACATAGCAATTGATGTGGACAATTGGAAGGCTGCTGTAGGATGATGCAGAGGTGGTAAAAAGTCCCCACACCAAAACAATAATGAAATATGTTTGGTATGTGTAAAAATGTAATAGCTCTGGCTATACACTGGATTTCAAGGAATGAGTGGGGTGTTTGCTAACTCACCGAGCACAGAGATTTTTTTAAACAATTTCCCACACTATATGTCAGAACTCTTTAACTGGTGTATAACATATAAACAGCATTTTATTTGAATACTTTAACTTCTTTTTCCAAAATACATCAACTGCTTTTTAAACTTTTGCCTTGAATGCTTATAAAACTCCAAGAATTGTCTTGGGTAAAACAGCTAAATTCTCATGTAACATCCTTCCTACCATTTGAGTTTCTATTCTTGATTATAGTATTTAGGTGTGGAGATACATGTACACAGCAAGTGATTGCATTAATTTGAGGTATGCAACTTAAAATCACAGTAGCTTGTGACGTACCGTTTACTACACTAAATAAAGAAACGCTTTATTTAAAGAATAATTGGTTTCTCTTTGAAGTGCTGATGTAGAGCACATCATTTCTGCAAAGAAAAATTGATGGGTTTATTATTTTACCTGGCAGCACTGATTAACTGTTGATTACAGGGCTGTTAGTCAGGAACTTGGTGACGCATTGTGCTTTTTTAATAGATGGAACAACTTACTGGACAAAAACATAAAAGACTGCGTCCTGATTATGTAGAAAAAAAACTTGCATAGCATTGAGACATATCTCTGAACTTCTTTGCCCAAGAATATGGAAAAAGACAAAAATAATAGGAGGGGAGTAATGACCTAAACCAATGGACATCTTTGAATATTACTCTAATTCATCTGAAAAGATTAATAGAACAGCAGGTGTTACATCAACATGCATTTTCAAAACAATAAATAGTGCGAAATTATAATATCCAGCATTATCTGTTCCCTGTAATCCTCAGTGATTTACTAGAAAACCAAAACATTTATAAAGGACAGGAAAAAAAAATGTGTTAAAATCAAAGAGAGTTGAAGGCTTTATACTGAACATGTATCGAGAGACAGTGACAGATAATCTTCTCACATGTTTGTCTTGCTGACTATGTTTTTTAGAAAAAAAATAGGTTGAGATGCCTGTCACTGCACTTAACCAGAATTGTGGCATAAATGCTACAGTGCAAATATATGCACAGGTTTGTGTAGTCACTGAGCTGAGCTGTGTATTAATATTGATTTATGTACTACAGAACACATAAGCTTCAGCCTCTTAAATGGTACATCTGGCAGCATAAACAAATGATATTCTGAAGGGACGGGGTTGAAATTGCAGCTCTAATATTTCAATTTGTGTCACATATGTTTACACAATTTCTCCCTAATTAGAACCTTCAGATGTAATTGTATCTAATAAAAGCTGCACACGTTTTTCCAACTAACGGAATTTTTTGCTTCATCTTGGTCATACTTAATATAAGGTTAATCTTGAGATCTGGAGTATCAGTTCATGGGTGATGATAATTGGATTTAACTGCCACGTTCATATACTTTGACATGTGGTCTCTCAGAAATTTTCAGATAGCATTGCAATAGTGCTGTATGGTGTCATCACACTGTATGGTGTTTATACTGTGATTGGGTGGCCTAAGAAAAATCTCTGATTACACTGCAAAACTGTTTAGGGTGCAATGTAGTTAATGTAATTACAGTGCTGAGTTCATGGCTCAAAGCTTGCTGTAAATGAAAATACTCCGTCATTTCTTCATATTCCTTTTAAAATAATTATATTCACTTAGGAAACAGTTCAGTATGTCATTGCTATAAACTATAGAATGAAAAATAGGTAAATGCTAAATAAAACAATGAAAAAACTAAAAATCCACTTATGCACAAGAAGGGGTAGACTGAGAGTGAGAGAAAGACAGAGAAAAAAAAACAGAAAGAGACAGTATGGATGAACAACTTTAAATCACAGGTTTTTCTTAAACTTTATAGCCTTACATGGAATGTTTCCATTTTTTATGCTTACTTACTTCTTCACAGTTTAATGAGTTTATTAATTAAGCACCTTTAATGCAACTCTTATAAACAAGACACATGGTACTTCATGGGCTTTATAGATTCACATGTATATACTAGGCTAACGACAACTAGGTTGACTATTGGAGGGATATGTTAGTTAGGAGGTGGATAAAGGTTTAGTGGGGGTGCTATTAGTTAGGATATATTTACTGTCACTCTCTGTCTGTCAGAGACATTGGGGCTAGATTGGGGGGTGTATTTTCAAATTCACATCCAATGGTCAGGGTTTTGTTTGAAAAGGGTTAGGGATAGACTCACTTCACATAGATGGGGAGCCTATTCCAGAGCATTAAGATGCTTTGATAGACAAATTAATCTTGTCAGCATGTTCTGTTTATGTCTTTAGCAAAGTTTAAATTCTTGGATCTAGTGTTTCTGATGCTATTATTTTTGCAGATGTGCAAAAGGTCCATCAGGGCTGAATTTGAGGATGCCTTATATGCCAGGCATAGATCACCTCTTAGTAACCTGTAGAGCAGCAGACTAAGTATAAAGATATGGCTTTAAGTCGAGCTGTTTAGGACAGTGTGTTAATAGCCTGGATTCTCTTGCTGAGGAACCTTTGTGGGTATTCCAACTGCTGCAAATGACTGTCAGGTACATGCAGAAGGGGGTATTGTAATGAATGATGGGTCTGATGAGTGGTACGATAACGTCCGTGGACCTGGACTTATAACTTGGTGACACAGAATCATTTTCTTCCTACTTTGGCTGTGTTGGTTAAAGGCCAGATCACTGTCCACATATGTTATCAAATCCCTAATGACTGGTCAACTCTTAGGGGTATATTAGTGATTTAAGTAACTAGCCAGGGTGGACCTTTTCCCAAAAGGCACTATAATGCACTTCTTGGAACTGAGTTTTAGTCTGCGGCTTTGGCACCAGTCATCTGTCTGTGTAAGAACATTTTGCAGTATGTTGGTATCATTGGGGAATGTATGATAGCTCCCAATTTACAGTCATCTGCAAACATAGTGAGCCAGAGGGCCTCACATTAGCCGTGACCTCTGAGAAGTAGATGCTAAACAGGAGTGGGTGCAACACTGAGCCCTGTGACTGTTCTCACCAATCCGGACTTCTTGGGTCCTATCTGTTAGCCATCTTGCAATCCAGCAAGTTATGTAGGGATTTATGCCTGGTCTGGTGAGTTTGTCAACAATATCAGAGAGGGCTACTGTACTGAATGCCATAGTCAGGTCTAAGTAGGCAGTAAAGTAGGCATGACCTTCCTTTGATAAAACCAAACTGGGATGGGTCCAGTGTCTGCAGGTTGCCAATGTCTTTGTTGATCATTTTCATGATAATTTGTTCCATGGCTTTGTATATTAGACTAGCTGGACTAATGGGCCTGTGGTATCTGGGATTGGTTGATGATCCATCCTTCTGAAGAAGGATAACCATTGCAGTTCTCCATTGATGGACATGCTCCACTTAAAGAAATCCCAATCTCCCCGAGCTACACGCTCTGGGGACCTAAACCTCACCACAACAATGAATAGGACATGAAGGAGGGATAGATTCTTGTCCCAGAGACTGCCCATGCTCTGGAATAAAATTCCCATCCACATCAAGCAGAGCTCATCATTAGCACTCTTCAAGAAAAACCTTGATAAGTGGATGGGTGATAGGAAATTCACCCCTGGGATTATGTCTGGGGCTGTGCTCGATAGAGGGGCAGGAAATTAACACTACATGGGTGACAAAAGCCAAGACACTGTTGGCTAGGCTTATTTTGGCCCTCGGGCCGATAGCCTAGTACCTACCTATGAATCTATTCATGTGGTATATAGCCTCTTTTGAGGCTGTAGTTGAAAAGCGACTCGTGGTCCTAATAGGTTATGTCTCAAGTTAGTTAGGAGCCAACCTGGGATAGTTTCTGGGCTTCTTAAACTGGGTTTTTGGCCTTAGCAAGTACTTCCATGACCTGCTCCTTGCTAATAGTTGGGGGGTTATGCTAGTAGGAATTTCATGGGGGGAGGTGGGGGGAGTGAGGGGTGAAGTTAGAGCTGAATTTGTCAACCAGCAGATTCACTGTGTAACTCTACTCAGTGAAGGCGAACCCATTTACCACTGGTTTAGCACACTGCTGTGTGTGTTACCTTGAAGGTTTCAGACATAGGTGTAGAGGGCCTTGTGGATCTTCAGCCTGACAGGCTATCCCTTTTATTGGCCTTGTTCCATTTAATTAGTACTCTTTGTTGCCTATTTTGTTTAATTAGTGAGCTTTTGTCATTATGAGAGCTGCTAGTTTTGATTTTATTTATTTATTTTATTTATTTTATTTTACATTTGTTGACCGTGCTAGTCTAGCTGGAAACATTTCCATTTTCAGTAGAGGCCCGGGGAGAAAAGCTCCAATAGCAAATTTAGATAATCACTAGAACTATAAGATAAACCTAGAAATCATTGTTGTACCATAGTAAATGAAAGAAGTTCAATAAAAATACCTATGAAACAATAATAAAAAATAGAGGAAAAGTTGGTATTTACACTAGTATAGAAAATCATAATGGTCATGTGATGAATTCATTTACTGTAATAAAACTGACATAACTTTAGTATACAATTATGGAGTAGATTTTACAGAAATTAGCAGGAAAGGGTCTGCCAGTATGTTCAGTTGTGATCTTGTACTTTTGGTCATTTGCGGTCAGATGTGATTTTGGCCATGACTTTTTTCCTTTTGTCATATAGCACGTTAAAGTTAGGATTCCACTAGTGTGGTTTGTTTTTGGAGTTTGTTGTGTTACTTCTGGTAATACAGCAGCCTCCATCCAGCCATTTACATGGCTGTACAGGATTTCTGTGAACTCAGCATTCAGGAGAGGCAGAGAATTTTAATAAACTGTCACTTAATAGGCTGTAGTTTGTTTAGAATAGTTTCAAACTGTTTTAGTTTTTTGGGTGTTTTCCTAGTTGATTTTTTTATTTTGAAGGAGACAGCTTTGTGATCTGACTTCAACAGTAAGGACGTGACATGGTGTGGGGTGCAGTGTTCTCACATACTGGTGAATACTTGGTCCAATACATCTGAACCTCTGGTAGGAGTGTGTACCATCTGGTCAAAAGTATTTATGTTAATAAAGTCCAAGAAATGTGTCTGTAAGTTGGAGACAGTTTTATATTTTCCTGGTCTATAGAGGGGAAGTTGAAGTCTTACATGTATAGGGTATTTGGTTGGATGGTAAGTGCCCCCAGCAGGTCTAGGTACATGTTATGGGATTCTTAGGACATAGATTTTAACCTATAGCTTGCTAGGATATGGTAAGGGACGTTATCTGTGATAATTTGCACATGGATGAACTCTAGGGCATCATCCTGTTTAACCAACCTTGAGGTGTACTTGTTGCTAATGTAGATTGAGACACCTCCACCTTTAGTCCCAGTCTGTCAAGCTAATGGTCTAAATGTGTGCAAGATACTGAAGCCTTGCACTGCTGGAGAATTTTCTGTGGCTTTAAACCATGTTTGAATAACAGCAGAAATGTTTATATTCCCTAGAGTGAGGAGAGCTTGTAGGGTGTGAAGCTTCTTGTTAAGGCTCCTAGAATTGAACAAAAACACCTTTAGGTTCCTTTGGGTTTTATTTTCTAAGCTGGTGATTTTGTTAATTTAGCATTACCTAAAAAAGGTTCTAAAGGAGTGGATAAAGATTTAGCCGATATCTGAAATCCTGGGGGGGGCAAGTGTAGACCATCCTAGACAAACCAACGTGGTCTGTTAACCATGTTCTTCTGTGCTGATAAATTTGAATCACCCTGGAATGACACCAGAAACTAAGCCAATTGTTAAAGTCAAGTCAATCATTTTTTGTTCATACTGTGGCATCATCTGTGGTGATGGTAGAATGCAGCTCAATGCAAGACACATACCTGTCTGAGACAAATATTCAGATAGAGATCCATAATGTCTTTCTTCATATGAGGTGTGTCTCAGTTCATTTACACCCACATGGACTGTGATAGAATCATACTGGTACCTGTGGTGGATTGACTTGAGTCTGTGTGTAACCTGGCAGATCCTGGCTCTGGCTAAGCATGTAAATGTTATTTTCTCCTTGTCCAGTCTGGTGAGTGGAACATCTGTGTGTTGTACAATGGAGACTCATATGATGAGAATCCTGAGTAAAGTGTTTGCTTGCCTTATAAGTTTCATTCCGGGGGTCCATTGAGTGTAGGCGAATGTGTGGTGTGTGGTGTTGCTTTTGGTGTGTGCTCTAGAGACTGGTGAAGGTAGGTGTTACCGCTTGTGGGTTTAAGAGGTCTTTGAGGTATGAGAAGATTGCTTTTAGTGCCTTAGCATAAGACAGTCTATAAGTGTGGTGGACATAGAGTGTGTGTGTGTGTGTGTTCTTGACAACCTTGTTTATAAGTGGGATTTTACCTGCAAGGAAATTGTGTATGTAGATCTCTCACATTCTGTGTTAGCCTCTTTACAGATTAAATGGTTGTCTATGAAAATTCCACAATTGCTTCATTGGAGGATGCCCATATCTTCCAATTTAGATATAGAAACATTTGAAAATTGCATATCCATGTAGTCTGGGCCTGTATTAGGGTAGGCTATTATGGTCTGAAGACTTGGTTATACAGTGGTCTCCCAGGGTAGTCTCTAGGGATAAGGACTAGAGTTAGATAGTGCTAAGATATGGTATTAGTGATGTTCGATGCAAACGCTGGTTGCTGTAAGCTTAACTCCATACTAGTCTCCATAAAACTTATCTGGCATTAGCAATGACTCTATATGTTTAATAATGACGTAAATAAATTGTAAATAACCTTTAACAGAGGAGTTCTAGTACGAAGACAACAGTGTGAAAATACTGTGAACTTTGTCATGTGATTTAACTTTTCAAAGTCCCTCCCTCCACACACACACACACACACACACACACACACACACACACACACACACACACACACACACACACACTCCTTTTTCTCAATGGACTTTACCTAGTTATTAAGGTAAGAAAACTACAAGCACACATTTTATTGCATTTAGTAAATGCAGTTTGAATGAAATAAATCAAACTCAGGAACACGCCAGGTCTGACCAAGGTCCTCCACATAAAAGAATTGACAAAATAGAGCCTCAAAAAATAAACAGCTTTAATATATAGAAAACTGGCAAGCGCTTTCACCCTTATGGGCTTCCTCAGGCCAATAGTATTCCATAGAAAGTGATTGTATTAATACACAAATAAATGACATCATTTCCTGCATTGCATAAATCAATTGATTCATTCTCAAAATAATAATAAAGAATAAAGCATTACTAAAACATGTCTAAATATAATATATATAATAGAAAACTCACTAAAATAATTATTACATCTAACTAAATACAATATAAAACATATAAAAAATACATGAACATATATACATTTTATATTAAAAATGTTTTTTATTATTAAAAATTATTTTATTCTCTTATTATTTTCTATGTATAGTCTATTTATGTGTCTGGGATATTCTTATTGTTGGCCCACGTATTAGAGACACTAGGGCATTAGACCACATTTTACGTATAAGAATACAATGAATTTACATAGACTTCTATGTTATCCCTCAGATAGTAGAATTAGAATGACCGAACCTATACACTGTTGCACTATGCCTTGTAATAGTTGCAATTTTTGCAACTATATAGATACTAGTGCTTGTTTCACACACCCACCAACCTCACAGTATTTTGATTTTAAAATAAGTGCCTTTTGTGACTCTGAACATGTAGTGTATTTAGCTACTTGTGTATCATGTCCGACATTTTATGTTGGCAAAACAGATAGAAAATTGAAATACAGAATAAGAGAACATCTCTATAATATTCGCACTAAATCCTGTAAAAATGCACTTTCAAAACATGTTATTGAGACTTCAGATGAGCACAGGTTTAAGTTTTTGGTAATATAAGTTAATACACCTAATCCGAGGGGTGGAGATGTGAGGAATTTTACAGAACACTGGGAGGTTAAGTGGATTATAAGATTAAGGGCAGATAAGAAACCGGGTCTCAGTGATAAAGTTCCTATGAGAATGTTAAAAGGGAGAAAGCTAAAGATCAAATAGGTTTTAGTTAGGTTTTAAATTAATAATAAAAAAAAAATGAATATAAAATTTATATATGTTCATGTATTTTTTATTTGTTTTTATATTGTATTCAGTTAGATGTAATAGATTATTTTAGTGAGATTTTTATTATATATATACATATTATATTTAGACATGTTTTAGTAATGCTTTATTCTTTATTATTATTCTGAGAATGAATCGATTGATTTATGCAATGCATGAAATGATGTCATTTATTTGTGTACTTATACAATCACTTTTTATGGAATACTATTGGCCTGAGGAAGCCCGTAAGGGTGAAAGCGCTTGCCAGTTTTCTGTGTATTAAAGCTGTTTATTTTTTGAGGCTCTATTTTGTAAGTTTTTTCTGCCTGTTCATTTATGTGGAGCATCTTGGTCAGCCCTGGCGTGTTCCTGAGTTTGATTTGTTATTTTATATTTTATATTTTATGCTACAGGAGCACTAGCATTTGGATAGCTGCATTTTTGACGTAATTTGAATGAAAGTAACAATGTATTTTTCTTGTATCATTTTTGCCCATACATGATTACTATCAAGCATCTAAGAGGATGTCATCCAAGCAGTTGTGAGGGTGCTTTCTGATTTAACGAGAAACCTGACAATGAGGGCAGATTTAATTTATGAACTTAACCCAGCCTCTGTTGGTGACATCAGTCCTAGCATCACAACCTTTGCCCTCTTCAGTCAGTGCACGCATGCTCCTCTCTACATATGCTGACAAAGGCTACCATCACTGACTTTGCTGGTCATGACCACTTTGTCCTGACACATGCCCCCTCACTGCAGCAGGATTCTGTCATTAGAACAACAGTGCAAAATAGGCAAGTACTACCAAACCTTTACCTCCCCCCCTACCCAGATGGGCATGGTGCATCCTGTGCCTGCCTTGTCAAGTGCTCGAGTGATGAGTTGAGTTTGGGTCACCTGAAATTTAGTCTGGGCTTTATATTTCCTTTACCACTGATGTAGGCTCAGATGTTGCTGTGTTATAGGTAGCAACTTCTCATGTAATCATAAGACATCTGCACCCTTCTTCCATATATTACTGCACGTTGTGGTTAGTGCAACATACCATCACTTATACTTTATATGTTTCCATTGTAATAACTAAGCATAGGTGCATGCACACACACACACACACACACACACACACACACACACACACACACACACACACACACACACACACACACACACATACATACATATACACAGACATGTACACATACATGCATAGACACACACACACACACTCACTACTTCAAGCAACAGAGATTTTGATGGCATGACAAAATACAACACAGTCTGGCCACCATACAAACATTAGTATATGCTAAAATATAAAACTAATTTAAGAAGCTTAGATAGTATTCCACAGAATAGGCATGCACACGCAGACACACACACACACACACACACACACACACACACACACACACACACACACACACACACACACACGCACTTGTACAGACACACACACACACACACACACACACACACACACACACACACACACACACTTGTACAGACACACATACATACACACATACACACACACACACACACACACACACACACACACACACACACACACTCACTACTGAAATTTCAAGCAACAGAGGTTTTGATGGCATGACATAATACCACACAGTCTGGCCGCCATACAAACATTAGTATATGCTAAAATATAAAACTAATTTAAGAAGCTTAGATGGTATTCCACAGAATAGGCAAGTTTCTGTAAAATGTAACATGTTCTTCATACTGATCACTGCTGCAGTAATCTTAGCTATATGGGTTATATCCTGCCAAAGGTAACAACTGGCCAGGCTGCAAAGCTTAAGGGTATATTTAATGTGCCCAAGCTGTCAAGCAGCTCGAGATGAGCTGACTAAAAGATGTGCTTGGGCACAAGTCCTTCAGAGCTTTACTGCTACCAGAGTACACTCCACTGAGGCTTTTGAGGATCAACAGTTTTGCTTGTGCTTTCCTTTGTTGGGCAGATAAGTTCCCTTTGGGGAAAAAAAATCCATTTTCTTATATTTACTGATGTTTTATTACTTTTATCTTTAGGAGCACTGTGTTTTAACAGAATGTAACATACTTTTAAATGGAGCACTCATTTTTTTCTGTCATTTTTAAAGTAGTGTAAACTAACAGATAACATATTTTGTGTGGATAAATTGTGTTTAATTTTCTTTTTTGGGGTTGCCATAGTTTTTGAAAGTGCTTTTTATTGTGTTTCTTCTGTCAGAAATGTATCTTCTATGGATTGGTAGTTTTAACAGCAGTTGTTGCTTGTCTTCCCTAGGAAAAGAGGCATCATTTTCTGCCTGATCATGGAACAGATTGTCAGTCCCATGGTTGGTCCTTCGTCCAGCCACAAAAAGAAAAAAATAAGCAAAAACCTTTCCCACCACAGCAAGCTAGCAGTTTGCATCAGGTGGAGGTAGATGACTCTGCAGGCAATTTGTTTTAGCTCAGACCACTTATCTTTTACCCAGGATGCCTGTAGTGTAGCGCCTACAGCCACTATAGACCGGGGTTAGCCATGTCCTCTGTGGATGTTAAAGTACCCTCAGTGGGCAAAGGAGAGACACACTTGTAGGTCCTGGAAGAAGGAACAGGGAAGGTTTTCCTCTTATGCCAGAATGCTGTGGCCATTCCTGGAGAAGCAGCAGCTGCCATTAGTAACACAGTTAACATCATGTGTTACCGTCTGAAGGAAAACTAAACATGTATCTACTCCTCACATTTCTGTTAACATCATGTTTTACTGTCTGAAAGAAAACTAAACATGAAACTACTCCTCACATTTCTGTTAACATCATGTTTTACTGTCTGAAAGAAAACTAAACATGTATCTACTCCTCCTCACATTTCTTTGGATAGGAGACGTTTAGTGGGACTGGCTCAGGGTTTAATTGAGGCTCTTAATCATTGTAGAGTAGTTTCTGGTAAGGGAAAGAAGGATGCTTCTTTTCCTGAAGAAATTCAAGATTCTGAATCTGAACAGGAAGATGCAGGGATGGATTCAGAGTTTGCCCTCAGATTTCTGATTCAGACTCAGAGGAAAGCTCAGTTTCTTATTTTTCCTGAGGGAATTTCTCTTTTTCTGAGACTATTGCTAGAATGCCCCAGTGTTTTCAGTCCCCCAGAAAATATTATGAGTTGTCATAGAAAAAGTTTCCAGAACCTACTCCAGTTACTCTTGTCCTGTCTGCTTTAGAGAATGTGTGTGTCACTGCCTACAGTTTTCCTGATAGTTAGCCCCTCAAAAAGCAGATAGGATGTATAAAGTTCCTCAGTCTTTTAAAATTGTATACACTATTCCCAAACCTGACCCAGCAGCTATAGCCTTAGTTGACTCCACTGCTGCTAAGCACTAGGCATCAAATATTGCTTGTTCATATTTGCATTAATAATTCCAAACCCACGCTACATACAAGGTATCAGAATATTTTATCTTGAAGCATACACGATGGCAGACATTTATATTGATATTTGACTTCAGTCAATGAGTATTTGTTAGAACTGTAAGGTGATAACTTCATTTTTTAAAGGCTCAAGCCACACCCACTGGGAGTTAAAGGTACAGACTCACAAGAGCTCTATTGGAGGGAACGAGCTAACAGGGATGATAGGAATGGGAAAAAGTGTATACGTCTGCAACTTTGATTTTCAAAAATGTAACTTGTCAGCCTCATAGGCTAAAGTTTCTTCTGACACATTGTGAAAGTATAAAGAAATGTTTTATTTACAATTTCTTCTTGTGAAGAAACAACTTCTTTAAATTCTGTTGATACTTCTTGCAGGGCTATGACCATTAGTACTGTTTAAGTAGGTTTGCTTGGCTACATTCTCAGAACTTCCCAGATGATTTAAAAAAAATGAGATTTTAAATTCTCCCTTTGGCCCCTCTGCTGCAGATGTGATCAAAAAGTGTGATGAAAGGGGAGAGCTAAAACAGGGAATTTTTCAGCCCTCCTTTTCCAGATTTGCAAGGGATTTTCTTTCTCCTAGAATTTTGAAAAAAAAAACAAAGCAAAACAAAAAAAAAAAAACAAACAAAAAAAAAACAGAATAAACAGTCTCAACAGAATTCAGATAAATAGATGTTTAAGAAGTGGCAAGTGGGTTCCAAAAACAAGTCTCAAACCTCCCAAAAACAAGGGCAGTCCAACAAGTCTGAATGATTCAAGACACCTTGTGACTCCCTTGCACTCTGGCCTGTATTCTCTTCTGGAAAGTAAGAATCTCCATTTTTTTCTTTGGCAGCAAATTGTTTCAGACAAATGCATTCTGGAAATCTTTCAAAAGGCTTACAAATAGCAGTGGGAAGACATTCCTTCTTTCCAGGGGGGTCTTTCCTCATCCTGCAGATCAGACTCTTTTCTTTCTTCCTGTTTTTCATCACATGCTGTCCCAAGGAGTGACAGACCCAATTCCTCCTTCCCAGGATGTTCTTATTGCCAAAAAAAGAAAGAAAGAAAGAAAATGCTTGGAAACCAGTTTTGGACCTTGCTTTTTTAAACCTGTTTGTGGTCGTGCCCAATTTCAGAATTATGTCAAGTCACAATCTGTTACCTCTTCTTCCTTTCATAGGTCTGTAGATCAGTAATAGGCTAAGTGCCCTTGTGGGCCATTTTATGCATATCCAATTACCTCATGTGAGAATCCAACCCTGCACCTTATGTTTGTAAGGTAAACACCTTAGCCATTATGGCAACCACCCTGGTAACACTACACTAAAAAGATGCTTATCATCACATCCCTATTCATCCAGAATTAAGGCGTTTCTTAAAGTTTTGTGTGTGTGAATCAAATTATCAGTTTTCATCCTTACTCTACACCTCAAGTTATAGCTCATTGCACCCTACAGGATATCCACATTTTCCCATATTTAGGCAAGTTGCTTATCCTTGTAGATTCTTTTTCAAAATGTTAGGAGTCTCTCTCTTGGGTGAGAGATCTCTTACACAAGTTGGGATTACAAGACAACATTCAAAAGTCTAGCTTTGTTTAGGATTTGAACATTGAAAAGTCTTTCTTGACTCCCTCATACAGGATTGTGTTCCTGGGATGTCAACTAGACACCTTAGTTTTTCTTCCACAGGAAAAAAAAATAGATCTTTTCTTATAGGTTCATAGGTAGGTACTAGGCTATCGGCCCAAGGGCCTAAGTAATCCTAGCCAACAAGGTTCCCTGGCTTACGCCACCCAAGAAAGTTAATTTCCTGTGCCCCTGTCAAGCAGAGCCACAGAAGTGATCCCCAGGGTGTATTTCCTATTTCCCATCCACTCATCAAGATTTTTCTTGAAGAGTGCTAATGAGGAACTTTACTTGACATAGATGGGTAGCTTGTTCCAGGGTATAAGATGTTTCTGGGACAGGAATCTTTCCCTCCAGCATGTCCTGTTTATTATGGTGACAAGGTTTAGGTCCCTAGAGCGTGTAGCTCAGAGGGATTGGGATTTCTTTAGATGTAGCATGTCCAACAGCTCTAGGTTTAACATAGTTTTATATGTTAGGCAGAGATCTCCTCGGAGCAGGCGATATGCTACAGAGTAAAGCTGGAGTATTTTGAGATGGTCAGTGTAGGGCATCTGTTTGAGGCTGTAATCCTCTTTGTGGGGTACTTCTGTGGCCTTTCCAGCTGCTGCAGATGTCTTGTGAGGCACATTCCAAAAGGGACATTATATTCTATAATGGGTCTAATGAGTGTCAAGCAGAGGGGAACAATGACCTCTTTTTTCCTGGATGAGAACCCTTTTGTGATGATTTCCTGACTACTGTGGCAATGTGATTATCAAATGAGAGACTACTGTCCACCTGGGTGCCAAGGTCTCTTATCACACATTCGGCGTTAAGTAGACTGCCGTTTATGTGGTAGTTTGTGGGTACAGAGTTTTTACCAAAGGGGATGACAATGCACTTTTTGGCACTGAGCTTGAGGCCATGCCTCTGACAACAGACATCTGTCTTTCTGTAGGATGTCCACATCATTTGGGGACTCGACTATGGCTCCTAGTTTGCAGTCATCTGTGAACTTCATTAGCCAGAGGCCTTCTTTGTTAGCGTGTACTTCAGAGAAGAAAATACCAAACAGGAGAGGTCCCAGGACTGAACCCTGTGGTACTCCACTTTTCACTGATTTGAAGTCAGATTTGGAGTCTGCAACTTTTACAGTGTGGGTTCTGTCAGTGAGCCAGTTGGCAACCCATCTTGTGACATAGGGATTATACCTAGTTTAGTGAGTTTAACTATAATTCCAGAATGGGGGATGGTGCTGAAAGCCTTGGCGAGGTCAAGATAGGCTGTGTGAACCACCTTACCCAAGTCTACGGCTTTGGTTACTGCCTCAAAGAAGTCAATCAGGTTCAGAAGGCATGATCTGCCTTTTCACAAACCCTAACTTGGTTGGGTCCAGAGTTTGGAGGTTACCAATGTCTTTGTTTATGGGTTTCATGATGATACGTTCCATGGCCTTGCAGACCAGGCTCGGCAGGCTAATAGGGTGATAGTTCCCAGGATCAGTGGTGGCTCCCCCTTTGTGGAGTGGGATACCTGTTGCTGTGCACCATTCAGTGGGCACAAAGCCTGATGTGAGACTATGATTGAACATAGTGCTTAGGTGGCGGGGGCAGTTCGTTCTGAAGTTCTGGGATGTTGTCCGGTCCCATGGATGCTGTGTTTTTGGTTTTAGAGAGTGCAGCTTTTACCTGCATAGATGTGATTACAGAGACTCTGCATTCTTCCTGTATAGATATGGGCCCTTTAGGGCGTGAGAGGGGGGTAAAGTTAGCACTGAACCTATCTGCCAGGATGTTGGCAATATCAGTTGGTTCTGTAATTTTCGTGCTATTCTGCTATAACTCAGAGCAGATCTTGGTGTTGCCATTGAGATTCTTGACATAGCTCTAGAATGCTTTGTGGTTGCCCTTAGAATCAGTGGTGATTTTGTTTTCATAGCTAGCTTTGGAGGATGTTATAAGGTAATGCACAGATATCGATGTTCTCCATTTTAAGGAGTGCCTCGAGTGAGTGTATTTTGAGATTTAGACTTCAAGCATTGAATAGCATTACCCTCAGTTTTTGCTTGCCTGTTCCTGTTACAGTGGTGATTTTGTCATTTGAACCATGCCTAAAAAAGGCGCTATAGGGGCGGCAAGACCCTTAGCCAGTATCCGGAATCTCAGGGGCGGCAGATGCAGGCCATCTCTGGCAAAGCATCGTGGTCTGTCAACCATCTATTTCCAAGGTTTTTCACTAGACTTTGGTCACTGAGAGGGAATACCTCATAATTCTGGGTTGTGTGTCATCTATGATTCTCATGACGCCCCATGTAAGACTCCACGTGAGAAAGATACAGTGCTGTTTGAAATCACTTTGATCTCAGCATCAACACCTTTATCTTTTCTAATGCCAATACTGAGATTTGTCAGAAGAGAAATATTTTGGTGGAGACAACAGATACCCTTAAATCTAGGTCTCTCCTTTTCCATCCCTGCTCCAAAGCAGTCAGTTACCACAAATGCTGCAGACTTGCTTGGGGAGCAGTTTTGGTAGGGATAAAGATGGAGGGGGTATGGGACACCAAGGACAGATGCAAGCTCATAAATATCAAAGAGATGCTTGCCCTGATCAAGTCACTCAACTTTCTGAATCATCTTTGTTCCCTGGGACCTCTTCAAGTGGTTACAGACATTGCCACAGTCATGGAGTACACCAACAAGCAACAGGGAACTAGGTCATACCTCATTTGCAAACTAGCCATGTTAACTTGAAATATAGCTCTACAGCACTATCTCATTCTACAGGCATCCTTCATTCCATCAAAGCAAAACTATGTGGCAAACAAGCTGAGCAGGACCAGAGCAGACCCTCACAAATGGAAACTAAGTTAGGAGGTCTTCAAATATTTGATCCATCTGTGAGGAGTTCTTTAATTAGACTCCTTTGCCTCCTCTCTGAACAGTCAACTGCAGATTTTTCTTCCAGGAGGCCTGAAAGATAGATGCTTTTTTTCTTTGAACAGGAATGTATGTGTATGTCTTTCCACCCTTTCCAATAACATCTAGGGTACCTCTTAAGATTCAGAAGCAATCCCCCAAGATCATTGTGGTGACTCCCTTCTGGCCCAGGTAACCATGGTTCTACCTTCTTTTGGAAATGGCCAGGGGCACTTATCACAACCTTCCTCATAGAATGGATCTACTCATACAAGAACAGGGGTGTTTGATACACCCCAACATAAATCGTCTTCAACCAACTGCCTGGATGATAGGGTCTTGATTCCTTGTATGCACCTGTTTTCTGATGACATCCAGCAGGTACTAATAGAGGCAATAAGCCTGTTACTAGAAATTCATACATTAGCAAATGGAAAAGGTTTTCTTGTTGGTGCCAACAACATAACCAGCACTCTTTCAGGATTAGTTGTTCTCTGTCTTTACAATATTTGTGTGAGTTATTAACCACTGGCTTCTCTTATTCCTCCATCAAGGTTCATTTATCAGACATTTCAGCATGTTTGCATATGAATCTTCCTCTTTCAATACATTCTCATGACAAAATGTTGTTGGGGTCTACATTTTCTGTTAGAGAAGCTAACACATACTCCATATGAACCAACTTCACTGGCTGACTTGAGGTTCTTAACATGGAAAACAGTTTTACGTATTGCTCTAACCTCTGCAAGAAGGGTATCTGAGTTGCAAGTACTTCTGATGAGTCAACCCTACCTCATTTTCTACAGGGACAAGGTTTCTTTGAGAAATGATCCTTCTTTAATGCCTAAAGTGGTATCCAACTTTACTTTAAGCCAGACTATCCATCTCCCCATTTCTTTCCTGAATTTAATAATGAGGGAGGAAGGATATTCCATACCTTGTATGTCCACAGACAACTTGGGTACTATCTTGACAGAGCCAAATCTTTCAGATCTTTGGATTAATTTATCATTTCTTGTAAAGGTAAAAAGAAAAGACAACCTGTGTAAAAACAGACTATTTCCAAATGGTTGTCTAAAGTTTTGTTAAACCCACCATGACAAATCTACAACAGGCCTAGTCAAGGCTCACTCTACAAGGACTTTGGCTTCTTCTATGGCTTCTTGAAAAGGAATGGATTCTAGAAATATTCTAGAAGCTGCTACTTGGTTCTATGTACTTACTTTTACAAAGCACTATAAGCTTGTTCCTTCTTATGGTCTAGATCTAGTTTTGTGAGGACCATTCTCCACAGGCTCATGGACCCTTCCTCTCCCACCTCCCGAATGTAGTTAGCAGTGGTAGTCTACCCATATAGCTAAGGATACTGCAGCAGTGATCAATATGAAGAATATAATACAGTTGTATAAGTTCAACTTACTACAACAGTAGATGTTCGAATGACCACTGCTGCAGTAGCCACTCCGCCCCTTCATCGCTCTTGTTTTTGGTGTGTTTGTTATGTCAGGTTGTTAACATTTATATTTGCTTGTTCCTAGCATTGTTATTTCAGGGCTCAGCTTCCCTCTCTTTATTGGCAGGAAAGCTCTGAAGGGCTTTGCACCCAAAACTCATCTTGAGCTGCTTGACAGTTTCGGCATGTGGAAGGTGTCCAGAAGCTTTGGAAACTGGCCAGCTGTTATATCCTTTGCAGGATATAGCCCATACCGCTAAGGCTACTGCTGCAATGATCATTCAAACATCTAATGTTTTGATAAGTTCAGCTTACATTAATTAAAATAATGTTCAAAGATTTGTATAAAAATGGACCAAAACATTGACCATAAAGGTTCAAAACAAGTAAGGTCAATTTACTTTTCTACCACTTCTTTTAGTAGTAAAATGCTAGTAGTGTGTTGCAGAGATTGAATTATAGCAGGAGCTGTTTTTGCCCTTTCCCCACTGTAGTGTTTTCTCAAGAGTTCACATGTATGAGAAAAAGGGGGTGTTGGGGCCACAGAGGGGCTTGCACCCCTTGCATAGTTAATTTTTTTTTGAGTTTTATGTTGGGGGCAGTTCATGTTTTGACATTTTGTGGTTGATGTTTTGGTGTCTGGTCTTTTGGCCCATCACTATTTTGAATGCATTCCCTAAAAACATATCACTACTACACATAACAAAGTAGAAGATGGTAAATATGTAAAGCAAAATATTTTCAGGATAAAAGTATTATATTTAGTAGATTGTGTACAACATTTGTGACACCGCCCCCCTATGTAGTATGATAATACCCAATTGTCCTTATTAAACCATCTCAAAAGTAACAAAATTCAATGCCAGATCATCAGGTACACCCAGCTACTTGTAACTGATTTGGAGTTTATCTTGGCCTACTGAAAGTACAGTTTGTCATGTGATCTATTTTCATCCTGGCTTTTGGAAAGACTGATTATTCTTTGCTGTCCTTTGTTCAAACAGCCCTTGTTTCTCTGCGCAGCATTATAGCTGACCCTGCAGTAAAGCTGTGGACTACAATGTTTCTAGACAGCTCCTTA
The DNA here is from genome assembly GCF_019279795.1 of Protopterus annectens. Lineage (NCBI taxonomy): Eukaryota > Metazoa > Chordata > Ceratodontiformes > Protopteridae > Protopterus > Protopterus annectens. The sequence goes on from NC_056748.1 coordinate 1,156,373,951, forward strand.
AAATGCCTATTTCTAAGTGCATAAAATGACCAGGCTCCTCCTTTTCATCAAACACTGTTAATATTTATCTGGTTTATGTGCTCAAAGTTGCACAGCAGGGGAACTGCATAGTGCTCAGAAGAGCCTCAGGAACATAGATAAGACCTCTGTCGGTTAGGCCACATAAGTGAGTTATTATAATGTAATTTTGAAGTATGTTGTCCTTTTTTTCACATCTTGATATGACACACTTTAATCTTAACTGATTGTTTTATTTTATTAAATTATTTGCTTCTTTATTCTAACTTGTGTGAGCAAGGAGGAAATGCTCTATATTCACAAATTATTGTGTGATATGCATTCATTTTCTTGCACAACTTGGCAATGACATTTAAAAGTTAAACAAAGAAAAAGGCAAACATTTTGGAAAACAAGTAAATTGCAATCTGCATATGTATCATTTTCAAGCATTTTTTTTTTCATGGTTTTTATTGAACTGGTTTGTAAAAATCAAGCTTATTTTAAGTGAACATATCAACTGATAGACAGGGATTATAACATGTCTGCAGATTCTTTCAAAAGCAGATGAAATATGTTCTCGCTAAACAGCAATAAAAGTTAATCATTGCAGTTTAAAGTATCAGCAGAAAAAAAAAAGTATTGTCTTTTTTACAGTTTTCTTCACAAATAGAATTTTCTATGGTGGCTTATGTCACAGTACAGTAAGAATGAGTATGGAGAAATGCACTTAGCATTGTTGTTTGGGTTTTTTGGTATACACGCATGTTGTACGAGCAATAAAAAGCATAAAAATAAAACTGCAGCTTTGAAGTTAGTTATTTTTAATGTAACGGTGTAGCTTTATTTGAATCTGTACCACTCATCGATGTGAACATAATCTGCAGAGAGTAGCAGAGCATAGTGTGGGAAGTAAGCAGAAACAGAAGATATTTACCTTTGTGTCACTACGTGCCTTAGCCAGGAACTGGATGTTTACTTAGAAGGTTATCAGTCAAGGGGGACACAAGCCTGCTCTGCTTAGCATGAGCAAGAAGGAGAATAGCAGGTACGTTTAGGGTGTCAATTTGAACAGAGGTTGAATACACTGACCCCAAGTAGTGGTTAGAAATCTCTTACGTATATCATAAGAACGTTTCAAGTTAGTAATGCAGCCACACAGGGTAATGTTAGTAAAGGCAACAGTTAGATTTGAATATGGCCTTGTCAGTAAAAGGTGTCCAAGAGAAGTGACAATTTAGCTCATTCCAGATAAGGAGCAGCTATTTTTGGCCTGCTGTTCTGTAAAGGCTTCCATAGCCCTTGTTGCAATATTATGGTATTTTAATGGCTCTGAGGAGCCAGTTTCACTGATGATTACTGGTAAGACTGCATGCCTCGTTCTGCCTCTTAAGCTAACATTTGAGGGTGTAGAACAAAAAACACTTCGGTATCTAAGTCCGAGGGACTTATCTTTACAAAGTAAGCATGCCACTACAATGTGTGTATTCCTCTAAAGTCAGATATCATTTCTGCAAGGCTGAAACCTGCCTCGAAGGGAAACCAAAGCAATACCTTATATACCAAGTAGGTATGCCTGTGATAAAACACCAAACAATATAGACACTCTGCTGCAAGGTGAACTTTGTTTCTGAGTAACATCTGCTATTAGATTGACTAAGGTTTGACATCTCAGTAATTTCTGTGGACACACAACCATCCTTGATGTTGTTAACTTGGCTTCTCTGGTTAAGTACATTTTCAGCATGCACAAACCCCCAAGCTATCATGTGCACTTACTGAGATCTTCCCCGGTTAAGTACGTTTTCAGCATGCACAAACCCCCAAGCTATCATGTGCACTTACTGAGATCTTCCCTGGTTAAGTACGTTTTCAGCATGCACAAACCCCCAAGCTGTCATGTGCACTTATTGAGATTTTTTTGTTCAATGTGTACTGGAGATGTTTTATATTTTTCAGCGATCTCCAGAATTTTACCTAATAATATTTTGATGCAGAAGAAGTTGATGCTTTATATAACAGTGGCTTTGTCCAGAATGCACAGTCCGTATTTTATCGGCATTACTTATTATCTACATTTTGAAAGGTACATTTATAAGCAGTTAAAGTCTTGGTGAAACTATTCTGGAAGATAATCAAAGATCAACTTCACTTAAAAGTGTGAAATCATTTGTGCTTTGGATAAGCAGTTGCCCCCACAATTTCTGCACATTCTAATCATGCAAAAGTAGATGATAAGTCCAGGAAGGAAGCCCTATATCACCACCACTGCTAAAGAGTTACTCTGGATTGGAAGCTTTTCCATCATACCTTTTCTGTTCTCTTGCTGAAGCATCCCATAGATCTGCATTGCTTTACATTAAATTCATTTGATGAGACAAGGAGATATCCTCTCCAACTCTACCTTTAAGTATATTTAATATTCTAATTCCCACCCTGCCCTCTCCCCATGTCCCCCTTTCTTTATCTGATGCATGGCCTTTAGACTGCCAACATAGATTTCATCTCAGCCACCCCTTCAGTAGCCAATTTCATGTGTCCACACTCCTGTCTGTGAAAATGTGTTTTTCAGATGCATAAGCCAGTTGGTCCTTACAGTTTGCTACTTATCTCCCTCATGTGCTATCCTTCTTGTTCATGGCAATTCTTTCCAGTCTCCACAGTATGTTCAGTGCACCCACATCATATCTTCCTTGTCCAATCTACTGTTTAGGCAGAAGAGAGATCCATCTGTAATCTGTGGTTATACTGTTCTACCTGTATAACATGCAAGCTTTCAGTGGCATTTCTCTGGGCTCTTCCATCACTGTGATTGCTCTCTCTCTCTCTCTCTCTCTCTCTCTCTCTCTGTATATATATATTTATATATATATATATATATATCAGCTGAAGAATGACATATAGTATCAGCATATAATGTAACCAGGGCCCAGTACAGTGGGACTATGGCATCATTACTTCTAGAGTTCCCCCTTCAAGATACACCCCAGAATTCTGTTCAGTTACTGATGAACAGCCCAGGTATGACCAATACTCCTAGGCCTATTTTCTGCCTCTGGACATTGGTTCCAGTCCACCACAGATTAAACTTTACACCAGGGTTGTTGTTGCCCATGTATAATACTTAGCCAGTTTTCTGATCACTTGGACAGCCTTTTTTTTTTTAGACAAGAAACATCTTTGTTAAATTATCATGTGTGACATAGGCAATCTTACATTTATATAAATGAAAATAAACAATTACCAACACAATTTCAGTTGCAAACAATATACATTACAAATCATGCTGACAGAACTGTAGCTGCAAACATTATGCATCAATTTTTGTCCAGTTACTGTCAGTCAGACATTACATAGCTCATTCAAATCCTACCGTCATGTAAACGTTGTTCCTCCTCTGCATGTATTAATTCCACAATTCCCATTTTTCCTAGGTAATTTGCTCCTACCCTTTTCCAAAGATTCTAATTCCAGTTGTTTTATCTCTGTTACTATCTTCGCTACTTCTAATAAAGTTGGTTTAAACATTGATTTCCATTTTCTAGTAATTACTTTCTTGGCAGCCATCATAATTAGACTCAGCAAGGCCTTACTATGTCTAGGCAATTATGTTTCCATATCATAATTATGATTTGTTATGGATAGCACAAATACACATGTAGCAGTGTTTGCAAGAGAAAACGAGTCTACAAAAAAAGGTAGGAAGATTTAGGATCTTTGCCTGGAAGTGTTTAGACAGATATTTGTATACCCCAAGTAGACTATGACATCCTCACTCTGGGCCTGTAATCAAGGAGCCTGAATCCTCACCACTGACACCGAAGGGGGAGGTTCACTTGGAACAAAAATGGATGCACCCACTATTTCCAGATGCAGCTGTCTGCATCATGCATAATTTCCCTTTACAGCACATAGGGAACACACACAGTCTGGGGGCAGGTTTTCCCCTCTCTCTCCAGATCCCCAGTAAGACTCCCCACTGGCACAGGTATAGAGCTGAGTCCTTAGCCGAGTGTCCACGTCCTCCACCAGTGCTTCTTTTCCCTCCCAGCTACAAGCAGTTCATACACACACACACACACACACACACACACACACACACACACACACACACACACACACACACACACACACACATACACACACACCTGGGAAATGCTGGCGCAGATTTATTATGCTCCCCTCTGCTCAGACGATAAGGTAGTTACACTGCCACCAGACACACCAAAGCCACCTACTCTAAGGCTCTTACAAGGGTACCCAATACTACTGAGTGAAATTAATATTAATACGAATGATGGTGTTTGGCCAATGCAGTAGGGTTTTCAGGAGTGGCCACATTGTCACTGAATAGAGCTATGTCCTCTCAAAGTTTAAAATACTCTCTAAAGAATCAGCCACAATGAAAAGTTTAAATATATTTAATAATAAATAATAAAAGAACATAAAAATACTAAATATATATGTACAATAAACACCAGAGTTTCAGTCACAGGAAATATTAAAATAACACAGTTGAAGAGATTCACACAGATATAAATATGTTCTACTAAAAAAATGCCTTGCACATATATTGTACCTATGCTATTCCATGAAACTATTATACTCATAAATTGTACTCCAACTTAGTATCTTTTATACTTTTAGCTATCCTGCAGCATGTTTCTTAACTGTCTATTCCAAGTTCCTCTGTAATCTACTACTGATACCATGTACAACTCATTTAGTTTCTTACAGTATGGAGCTTTTTTTCCCAGGACTCCACTGAAAACGGACACTAGTGGTCCAGCCAGATAATCCTGGTAAACAAATGTTAAATAATTAAATACAATTTTCCTGACTGATCTAAAGAATTACTATTCTCTGGTTCACTTGCTGGCGCAAGGCAAAATGAAGTAGGTGAGGGATCCTTCTCTGTCAGGTTCCAAAAACATTCTCTCTCATCTAGTATTAAAATATCACTACAGAGCTGGCTTATAGAATGAGATCCCACACATCTGGTCATATGACCTCTGGTTCCCATACTACCCCTGCCAGGATCTCGCACATAGGTGTTAACATACACACAGATTGAGCTTTGTTTATGCGTTATAGCATCTGGAAGCCTTAAACCATTCCAATACTTTCATCCTTCCAGAGTAGCAATTAGTTCACTGCTAGAGAGAATACAAAAAGGATTCCTAGTCCATGTTTTCACAGACATTCCATCCCTGGCGGCAATCAGAACTATAAGATACAATCTTTATGCCCAAATTAAATAATTTAATTTCTTACTACTTTTCAAAGTTAGCTTGACTAAGATTAACCTCTTCTCTTCCAGTATCCTCTGTTAACATACATACATTTCCACAGTTAAAACAGTGCAGTCTAATATAAATGTATAGTTCTTTTCTATCCAGAAGGACACACTGTTGATACATTTTTAACACAAGCAGCTTTACAAATGCATTTTTCAATACAAGCATGTGTACAAAAGAGTTTAATATGCAAATGACATATAATTCTTTACAAAATTCCAGCTAGCTGTATTGACATATGTTACATATCCACTGCCCTACTTCGCCTGGCATAGCTGGCAGTACCTCACATCATCACAGTTTGTTTAAAAGTTTTTCAAGTGTTTTGATAAAGGGCCATTCATTAGTAATAGGTCTATAATTCTTCAGCCGGTTAAGAGAAGTGACTTTAAGAAGTAGGATTGTAACTGCATGGATGAATGCTGGTGGGACAGTGCCTGAGGAGAAAAAGAACGGTTAGAAATATGAGTTAGGAGTTTAATGTTTTTTCACAGCTGCAAGCCTTAGGAAGGTGGGCTGAAGTTTGCTGGACTTAAATCCTGAATAGCTAACATTGAGTAGTAAGGGACTTGGTCTGTTTTACTGAAATTTAAGGGAAGTGAAACATTGCTGAATAAGAGGTTAGAGGGCATAAATCAAGGGTTGAATGTTCTTGTTCTTCATTGGTGAGGGAGTAAACTGTTGGAAAGACTTTTGCTATGTCACTTATAGCTGTCTGCAGAAAGTGGTCATAATCATTACCAAAGGTGGAGTGGTAATGTTAGTGGTTTATTTTTTAGTGGTTGAATAGTTATAGTTATTTAGTGTCACTGTTAAGGGTTTTATTTCTTCCCAAAACAGATTGAGTCTAAACTAGTTTGCTCCTTATTTCTGTCTAAAGGCTTTTGCAATATTTGTTGCAATTCTTGTTTCTTTCCTTAGACTCAGAAAGGTTTAGTGTAGCACTGCTTTTTTGCTATTTACCTCTACCTCTGACAATTATCTGCAACCCTGAGCTCTCACTTCTTATCATCCATTCACCTTAAAACATTCACTGCTATGATCTATCAGAAGTAGAGATCAGTAAATGGTGCCATCATGTGGGCATACGTGACCCCCCCTTCAATCTTGGCTAGGACATTGTCCATTATCTTATCTTTTCTGGTAGGGTCCTATAACTGTAGATTAAACTTTTTGTGATCCAAGACCTGCATCATTTCCTATTCGGTCTCTACCCTGTAACCTGGCTTCTCCAAGTCTACACCCAGAAATTTCAGCCCCTCAATGTATATACCTTTTTTCTGTTATCCCGCTTTATTCTATCCCCAGTCTATGTTCTTTCTTGTTTGTCATGTATAATGAATAAGGCACTGAATTAATCCACCAACATTCCCTTTTACTTGCTCCATCATAACCACAAGAGCAATAACATGAGGTTTTGAGTCTTACTCATTAAGTCCTTTTCATGGAGTGATGCTCCCCCTCCTTTCTAATTTCACATTTGATGCTTTTTCAGACTCTCTAACCATCCTTCTGCTTTCTGTAAAAAATACTATATGTGAGTATGCCCATGATCCTCTTGTTACTGCTGAATGTTCTCTGATAGCAATAATGACTGCCTTCCTTTTTTTTGCAGCTGTTGTTTTCCTTTTACAGTTATACTGCTTAGATTACATAGTAGTAATATCCATCCATACTCCATGTTTACAGTTATACTCCTTGGATTACATAGTAGTAGTAATATCCATCCATACTCCATGTTTACAGTTATACTCCTTGGATTACATAGTAGTAGTAATATCCATCCATACTCCATGTTTACAGTTATACTCCTTGGATTACATAGTAGTAGTAATATCCATCCATACTCCATGTTTACAGTTATACTTCTTGGATTACATAGTAGTAATATCCATCCCTACTCCATGTTTACAGTTATACTCCTTGAATTACATAGTAGTAATATCCATCCCTACTCCATGTTTACAGTTATACTCCTTGGATTACATAGTAGTAGTAATATCCATACATACTCCATGTTTACAGTTATACTCCTTGGATTATATAGTAATAATATCCGTCTCTACTCCATGTTTACAGTTATAGTCCTTGGATTACATAGTAGTAGTAATATCCATCCATACTCCATGTTTACAGTTATACTACTTGGATTACATAGTAGTAGTAATTTCCATCCATACTCCATATTTACACTTATACTCCTTGGATTACATAGTAGTAGTAATATCCATCCATACTCCACGTTACAGTTATACTTCTTGGATTACATAGTAGTAATATCCATCCCTACTCCATGTTTACAGTTATACTCCTTGGATTACATAGTAGTAATATCCATCCCTACTCCATGTTTACAGTTATACTCCTTGGATTACATAGTAGTAGTAATATCCATACATACTCCATGTTTACAGTTATACTCCTTGGATTATATAGTAATAATATCCATCCCTACTCCATGTTTACAGTTATAGTCCTTGGATTACATAGTAGTAATATCCATCCATACTCCATGTTTACAGTTATACTCCTTGGATTACATAGTAGTAACATCCATCCATACTCCATGCTGCCTTTATATGTTTAATTTCTCAAATCCCTTATTACCATGTACTCCGTCCTGCTTCCTGATCCTGTGCATCCCACCCTCCCCTCTTCCATCTTGGTTTAAAATAGGGGAGTTACACTTTGCCATCTCTGCATCTCAGGTCATTCTGGTCCAAGATGGAGCCTGTCCTTGACATAGAATCAGTCTCTCCACTGTGAATCCTGTCAACTTCTCAGTCATAAGCCCTTTACCTTGTACATTGCCATACGCAGTCATTGTACTCCAATAATTTTCTTTTTTTGTATATTTTCCTTTTTTGTATATTGCCTTCTGGCTTAGATGAGAGTCCTGAAAATCATAACTTATCCCCAGATCCTGGCATGTCTCTGTCGGCTCCATGGATTAGCTTTTTCCCTCAGCTGTCTCCTGTGATTTATCAGTGATTTAACTACTTCTGATGCTAAGCCTTCCTTTTGTTTTAAAGCAATAAAAGTGAAGGAAATCCACATACACTTTGAAAAGCTTCCATCAAAAAGCTGAAGTAAGGCTCTACTTCCACCCCAATCTTCCTTGGCCTCAGCAAAGGCTCTACTCATGTTTTAATTGGATGGTCATCTCAGGGGGGCTGACCCAACATTTTAAACATGCAGCCATACTCCCCCTCCTCAAAGTCACTGATCCAAATGACTTTTAGGAACCCCAACCCACTGCCAGTCTTGCTATTCTAGTCAAACTACTTAAAGGGTTTTATACAACAGGTTCTTGAATACATTAATAAATACAATTTTCTGGTTAATGTCCAGCATGATTTTAGGAGCGTCTTGAACATATTAACACTGATATACATTTCAACTCATCACGTTAATGCAGTCATTAGGATGGGTCATTTGATGGGGACAATTTTTACTGACCTTGTGGCAAGAGTGTAGCCAGGCATACTCTTTGTATTCTATGGAGTACATTTTTTCTGAGCATCATATCAACATGGCTTTTTTCATGTTATATTATAGCTACAATTTTCTAAATGAATGTCTTTAACAACAGATGCAATATTTGCAACCTAAAAATAGTTTTAGGGGGAACAGTTGAAATATTACTTCTATTTAAGTGCTTGGGGGGGGTCAACATTTTGAGAGATGTGTCCAATTTTAAGCGGCAGTTGCTCAAGGGGGTTAGCACTAAGAGCTTGTGAGTACAAAATGGAATGTGCTTGCTACACCCCTGCCTTGAGGGACTTTGAGGTGGTTAATCACAACCTTTTCAAGTCAAGTCAAAGAGAACTTTATTGTCATTCAGAACTACACAGCAGTGTAGCTGAACAAAATTACAATGCTTTGTTCTTAATGTAGGAAACCATTGCACATATAGACAGAGAAAAATTAATAAAATATTACAGTAGAATTTTAATACATAGCAATTTGTAAATAAGGTAGGACAGCAGTGACCCACACCCATCCCAGAACAGGAGACAAGGAAGACAAGTAACAATATGAAGGTAATATTGTCAAAGTAAAGTTAAATCAATAGCATATCTATGATTAGACTGAATTATTACACAGTTTGTATATTGCACTTTACAGTAATTCAGTGTGTAGGTGAGCTACCTTAATATTGCACTTAGTTATTGCACATCCATAAAATCTGTTGATTTACAGATTGATGATGCATGGTTTCTATAATATAGTTCATTGGCTCCAGAGCTGTCTGGTTCTCTGCAACTTTCTGATAGTCCTGTATCCTACCACTTTACTCTAGCTACGTTCCTGACTTGAGCCTTCCAAGGTTTAGTTCTGCAATCCAATGTAATCTATATTTAATAATGAGCTATCACTTGAACTGTCCAATTATTATCTTACTCTTTATGTGAGCAGTGTTGTCAGGCTAACCTCTGACCCCTCTCCTTAAGTTAATCCAGAAGAAACTCTTGGTGCAGTCGAAGTTGAAGAACTGTTTTTTTAAAGCAAGCTTTCAGTAAACAAGTAAATAAAAACATTAGTATTTGGTTATCCCCTCGGCCTGTATGATGATGGTCAGTATTATTACAAATCTAAACAACATGGCCCTTCATCAAGTGGGCCAGTTCAAACTACAAGGAGTATCCAATCTTCTTATGGCAGCAGGACCATGAGCTCCAGCAATTGCATCCATATGCTGTCAGAATACTAGCCTTCTCCAAAAGACTCTTAATAAAATGTGGCATTACTCACATATCTAGTTCCCTATATCAGCAGCAGCACCACGGTGCCTGATTAAGAAAGACCCCTTGGCTTCTGTTTTTGCCAGGGCTGCCTTATTTTTAGCCTCCCTTACATTCGGTCTTCTTTACGTCAATTTCTTCAATTTCTCACAGGTTAGTCACAAATAGAGTTTTTACCAAACAAATAAATGATTTAGTAGCATTAGGATTATACATGGGGCTCTTCCTGCTCAAATGTTTCATAGAATATAATAATTTTCCCTCAGAGAACAAAGAAACACTTTCAGGATGATGGTGTGATGTGGTGTATTCCTACCCATATGCTTCTTTTACTCTGCTGTATTTGTTTTACTGTTAACATTCCCAAAAATACTTACAAGATATCATGCACCATTTAAATGATGGGTATTTTGAGCTTAAAGTCTGGCAGCCCAGTGAAGTTTGAGAACATCAGTGCAAGTGTTGCATTTTTTTAGCTGCTATGATGCTTCTTTTGTACATGGTGTATAATGGCTTGAGGGAAGCAGGCATTCTGTGAAATACCAGATCAGAAGTACCATAATCGATTAAATATACTTTTGTATCAGGAAAAAAGAAACTTGTGGCCTAGCCTTGTTTCCTCTAAATTCATTCTCTGATTATCTGCTATATTCATTTTAGGATTGTGGCTAGCTAGAACCTATCCTAGTACTCGCGTGTAGTGCAGAGAAAATAATTAAGGGTAATCCCAGTCTATCACAGGAGTCAGATACGCACACTCACATGTGTACACACACAAAATATAGCATGCATACCTCTGGGCAATTTGGAAGATTTCCAATTCACCCCAGAGCTGTGATAAGGCAGCAGTTTGGCACTATTCACAACACACCCATTTGTCACTAAATAACTTATTGCTGCCTTTAAAAGTAAAGAACCATTTCACGGTTTGCAAACTGTCAACACATTAGAAACTAGTGATGCCTCCATTTTTTTCCTTTGGAATTCAGCCAAATGATGCCTCTAGGCATCTAAACATTGCATTTTTATATCTTGGTTAATATTTGAAAAATCATGCTATATACATGTTATTGAAATATTGCAACTTAATGTTTACACCATGGCCAGCACAATTATATTACTCCTTGACCACATTCTAGGCAATATAAACAGTTAATGTTGCTAATATACTGATTACTTTGTATTATCATAATGTTCTTATTTCTGTTAATATCTCAACAAATATCACACATAGAGTTACTTAGCCTCATATGAATGAACACAATGTATTTTGAGATGCATTGCTACGCTTAAAGAGGTCTTTGTTTTTGCTAGCCTAGTAAACACCTATGAACCTATGCTGCTGATACTATGTGTAGCTTGAGGGGTTACTGAAGTTGTTTACAAAGCATTACAAAAAGTAACATTTCCTGTGCTTATCATGATTTATAAAATACAGTTTAAAACCCAGAATCTAATGAGTGTTAACATTTCAAAAACTAGTTTGGGCTTAACAATTTGCTATTTACACTTCTTTACTAACTTTTATAGTTTTAAAGCTATGACTATTTATTTGAACCATGAGGATATAACTTGCATTTGACAAAAGGCATAAGATACAATCATTGTTAGTTAAAGTACAAACTTCCAGAGTTCCATTGGAAGGAATGAGGCAAAGGTGATCAACTCTGTTAGCTTGTCTTTTTTAAGTTGCTTAAAAGGGCACATTTCAGTTGGCGACCTTTACAAGTTGGCCCTGCAGCAGTGACCCCCACCTCCTCATGGCCTTGCCTCTGGCTTTGCCACCAGTATCTTGTCTTTGGTATATGGAAGGAATTGACAGCACACAGTGAAAGCACACATGGACACAGGGAACACAATATTCAGCTCTGAGCAAATTATGCTTTCTGTCACTGACCTAGTTGGTTCAGTGTACAACAAACAAGGAAGATGATATTATTCGGCAGCTAGTGTTCATACTTGATTTGCACTCATAATTTAGTAGAGATTATGAGCTGGTATAACTGGCATTATTATGTATCTTCTTTTGGTTTATGAAAAAGGGTAGTACTGGCTTGCTTATGTGCATCTTCATCCATGTGTATTAGACGTTTGGGGGGGTTATTTAGCATTTTATACACTTCTTAAGGAGTTTGGGAGTTCTTCCAAGAATACAGTTGGTTACACTTGAAGAAATTTGTTGTGAATCCATTCAATGTGGCATTTTATGTTGCTAATGTTCACAGAATTGTATCCTGTTGAATGGGCTTTACTACATGCTAGTGTAGTTTCAGAAGTAAGGTCTGTCATTTAAATTATACAGTAATTTTGCACTTAATTTCTGGAGTAGTTATACTGTTGCCCCCCCCCCCCCCCAATAGCTGACTGTCAACCTCTGTTGGCTTGTCTTCTTTCCTTATTCACTGTGTTTGTCAGATCTGTCTTAACCAGCCCCAGGATCAATATGACCAACATATGAGGTCAACAAGGAAATCCAGGACAATACTGCAGTGTCATATTACTGCCACTACGTGTGCCATAACCCCCCCCCCCCCAAACAACAGCCCTACAATCTGTATAATCAATGCCTTCAGGAGATACATGCATGCTTTTTACAAACAGTCTCTTTACCAAGTGATATACTACGTGCACAATGTAGCTTGCAAGGCCCTTAATAAGAGTCTAAGAAGCTCAGCTCCCAGTACGAGTGAAATTGTATTCAGTTTTTAGTCCCATCCTCCCGCATCTACACCCTCCAACACTCATGCTCCTAGTCAAACACAGATTGTGTGGAATGCTGTAAGGGCTTTATCCCTTGTACCACAGGGCCAGGTTGAAGTACTTATACCCTTCATTTAATATGGATTTATCATAATGCAAAAGTTACACTGTATACAAAATCAGTTGTTCCAGAAACAACATTCTTTTGATGGGGCAAAGATTCTCATATTATTCTGAATAGAAACCTTTTTCCTTTCTCTCTCTCTCTTTCACTGTCTGTCTGTCTGTCATCTTGAGATTATTGTAGCTTAAAAAAAATAAAAATGCAAAAACTGATTTTCCTGCTTTTAGACTTGTCACTATTAGTGTATTGCAGAATTCCTTCCCCTGTACAGCTAATGAAACCCATAACATTTTCCTTTATATAAGTTTATTTAATATGATTTAAAAGCTTTCACATTTCTATACGACTGTCGCATATAAATTCTATGTGGGTCTTTCAAGGACTAAAGCACATTCAGTATGGAGTATATACATGCCTGGTGTTAAAATTTGTATATTGCCTTCCCTCCTCCATCATACCTTTGTATATTAGATTTTTTTTTTTTTATCCAGAGGTGTCTAAAGCATGTGCTTAGTAGATGGAATGAAAGGCAGAGGCTTTCCAAAAAATAACACGTGTCCTGCTTTAGTTTCCAAGCAAGTAAGTTTGGTCATCTTGGCATTCCACAGCATAATCGTTGAAGGTAGACAGGTCTGATTACTTTCCTGCCTTGAATTGTAACACCTGTGTAAGTAAAGTCAAGGACTGCTGCTTTCAGACTTCCCTGTGTGTACATGTGGTCAGCTGCTGGGCATGTCAAATAAAGTACAGTGGTGTACCTACCATAAATGTAGATGTTCAAGTGTATTCACTGTTGCAGTCATTACACTTGGGTTATCCTGCTGGCAGGTGACCCGTAGTCGGCCCGAGTTCCAAAGTCTTGGTCCAGTGTCGGTTGCTGTCGCCTCTTCCCTGACGTCAGTGCACCAGGGGTATAAAAGTTGCAACTGACACCATTTTCCTCAGTTTTTCTTGCCCCAGATGTTAGGTGCCCCCAGAAATGAAGGCTGTAAAGATAAAAATATGCCAAACAACCATGCATATATCACTAAAACAATTTCTTCTTCTAAAAGCAAATACACCACATAGGTTGTATAGAGTTGAGAAGTACAGAATAATCCCAGCAAAGAGGGGGATGGTGGGTGGGTAACCAGGACTGCAACAGTGAATACACTCAAGCATCTACATTTATGGTAGGTACACAACTGTACTATGTTCATCGTGTTTCACTGTTGCAGTCATTACACTTGGGTAGAATCCCAAAGCTGAGGTTGGGTGGCTGGGTCTAGATTGGATTTGGCGAGGCTAACAAGACCTGCAGAACTGCAGTGGCAAAGCCTGCTCTGGATTTGGAGTAGAGAGGTAGGTGGTAGTACTTGGTAAAAGTGTGCACTGAGCTCCAAGTTGCAGCTTCTAAAATATCTTTGGTTGGTACCCCTCTGAGGAAAGCTGCTGAAGTGGCTGCTGCTCTGGTAGAATGAGGCCTAATGCCCTTAGGCACAGATTTGCCATATTGTGCATAACAGAAGCGTATGCTGTGTCCTATCCATTTGGAGATTGTCTGCTTTGTAATAGGTTTTCCTTGTGATCCTGCAGCATATGCTACAAACAGTTCCTCAGTTTTTCTGAAAGCTTTTGTTTTGTCCAAGTAAAATCGTAGTTGCCTGTGTATATCCAAAGAGTGCAGAAATCTTTCCCCTTTATTCTGGGGATTTGGGTAGAAAGTAGGCAAATGAATAGTTTGGTTTAAGGCCACATTGGAGACCACTTTTGGCATGAATGTTGGGTTTGTCCTTAGAGAAACCCTGTCCTGGTGAAAAATGAGGAAAGGTTCCACAGCCATCAATGCCTGTAACTCTGAAACTCTTCTTGCTGAAGTTATTGCTAGGAGTAGAGCAGTTTTCCATGACAATAATCTTAGATCAGCTGTGCTGGCTGGTTCAAAAGGAGGCAGTGTTAGTTTTTCTAAAACAAAATTGAGATCCCATGTAGGTAATGGTGCTCTCCTAGGGGGTCTTATATTCTTTGCCCCTCTGAGATACTGTCATAGTAGAGGATGTGAAAAAATAGGAGGATCGGTATTGTAATGAGCTGAAATGGCAGAGGCATGGATTTTAATAGAAGAAAAAGATAGGCCTTTGTCCAACATCTCAGTCAGGTATTGTAAAATCTGAGACATATTAGGGACCAGTGGGTCGAGCCCTTGTGCCTGGTTCCAAGCACAGAATCTCTTACATTTTTCCGCATAAGATTTCCTAGTGCTGGATCTCCTGGCTTCCAAAATTGCATCCATAACAGCTTTAGAGAGAGGTGCAGTCTGAGTGGCTACATTATCTGCCATGCTGCCAGGTTTAAGGTTCTGAATTGACTGTGCAAAATCTGATTGTTTTGCTGTGTCAGAAGATGAGGGATTTGAGGTAGAGGCCAAGGCGGGCCTTGGGACAAAATCCTTAGGATTTGGTACCAGTGCTGGCGTGGCCAGTCTGGTGCAATCAGGATCATTTTTGGCTTCTCTTGTCTGACTTTTAAAAGCACCTTGGTGAGAAGAGGCATCGGAGGGAAGGCATAGACTGTCAGGTTTTTCCAGCTGAAAGAGCATCCATTTTCCATGGTTGAGAGTGATAAGTCTTTGTGCAAAATTTCTGTAATTGGCAATTGTGAGGGGAGGCAAATAGATCTATGTCTGGGCGTCCCCATTCCCTTGTTATCATGTTGAACACTTGTGGATTTAGCTTCCATTTGTGAGGATCCATGAGATCTCTGCTTAGTTTGTCTGCCAGTGTATTTTTTGTTCCTGGCAGGAGTTGTGCTTGCAGATGTACCTGGTAAGTCAGTGCTGTGTTCCACAAAGTCATGGCTTGTCTGCATAGGGGGTAGGAAGGTGTGCCCCCTTGCTTGTTTATGTACCACATAACTGTGGTATTGTCCATTTTTATTAATAATTGTCCTGGATGTATTAGGTCCTTGAAGGCTGTCAGGGCATTCTGTACAGCTAGCATCTCTTTTTGATTGATGTGAAGATGCATTTGTTCCTTGGGCCATGTGCCCTGAATACATTTTCCTGCCATATGTGTTCCCCAAGCGTAATCCGATGCATCCATTGTTATTGCCTGCCTGGCTGTAGGTAAGGTGAAAGGCTGTCCCTTGTTGTGGTGACAGGCCTGGGACCACCATCAAAACTCCTGTTGTAGGCAAGGAATCAAGGTTATGATTGTCTCTAGGCTGTGACAATGCTGAGTCCAAACACGTTTTAGATACCATTGTAGTTTCCTCATATGCAGTTTGGCATATGGAATTAGCAGAATGCAAGATGCCATGAAACCCAGGGCCTGCAGAATTTTTCTTGCAGGGAGCTGGGTCTTTGTTGCCATCATTTGAGAGTAATGAGTCAGTTGCCTTTGTTTGTCTGGCGTGAGATAAGCCATCTGGGTAGTTGTATTCAAGCTTGCACCCAGGAATATTATCTCTTGAGTGGGCACTAGTTTTGATTTCTTTTCGTTTACTGTGTACCCTAGGCAAATTAGTAATCTTTTTACAAACTCCAGGTGCTTTAGAAGAATGTCCTTGCTCTCTGCTTGAATAAGGCAGTCGTCCAAGTAGGGATATATTTTAATTCCTTTTTGTCTGCAAAATGCAATTACTGGTGCCAGGCATTTTGTGAAGACTCTGGGCACAGTAGATAAGCCAAAGGGCAGTGCAGAGAATTGATAATGCATTAAGCCTGCTATAAATCTGAGGTATCTTCTGCATGATTGTCTGATTGGGACGTGCAGGTATGCCTCCTTGAGATCCAAAGTAACTAGCCAAGCCTCTTTGCCCAGCATGAGCAAGAGTTGTTGTAGTGTTAACATTTTGAATTTTGGAACATCCAGGAAAGTATTTAAGATTGACAGGTCCAGTAATGGTCTCCATGCTTTGTCTTTTCTGGGTACTAGGAAATGTTGTGAGTAAAATCCTTGGCCCTGTTCTTCTTGTGGAACATTTTGAATAGCTCCCATATCCATAAGAGCTGCAATCCTTTTTTGTGCATCTGCCCATTGGTTTTGTGGCAGGTTTGGCATACCTTTTGGTTTTGGAAGCATGTGAAAGTGGAACCTGTACCCTTGAGAAACTATATTCAACACCCATTGGTCTTAGGTGATCATGTGCCAATTTTTTGAGAAAAGTGCTAGCTTTCCCCCAGGGGTGCTGTCAACTGGTAAGAGCTTGGCATTTGCAGAGGGAAGTCATTGTGACTGTTTCCTATAAGGTTGTGATTTGTCTTCTCCTCCTTTGGGGGCTAAAGCACCCCATTGTTTAGGTCTGTAGGAGCCTTGGGGCTGACATCTGCCTCTTGGGTGTCTGTATCTGCCTCTTTGTGGCCTGTCTGACACTGGAAAGGACCAATTTTTTGAAGGCCAGTTCCTGCTAAATCTAGGTGGCTGAACCTGTAAGAAATCTTTCACAGTTTGCATTGACTTTGCTTTATCCTCCATTTTCTTTAAAACTTCTTCTGCCTTAATACCAAACAATGTATCATGCTGTAGTGGAGCATCCAATAATTTCATTTTAACATGGTCAGGTAAACTTTGTTCTTTCAACCAAGCATGTCTTCAAATAACTGAGCCTGTAACTGCGGCTCTACAAGAAGCCTCTAATGAATCAAAACCACATTGCAGAGTATGCTTTCCCACTTGTTCAACTGCATGCAATAAATCCTGCATTTCTTTACAGTCAGGACCTTCTATATTTGTAACCATTTTCTGCTTTAACAATGACATGAGATACTGCTGATATTTAAGCATGTGAAACTGACAGTTTAAAGCTCTTACAGCTAAAGTAGCAGAAGTGTAAACTTTTTTCCCCCATCAGTCCAGAGCTCTGGAATCCCTATCTCAGGGGACAGGATTTTTGGCAGTGGAAGCTTTAACCCCTTTTGGACCCTGAGAAATAGTTTCTGGGTCCACAGTGGGGGTTTTGTAAAGAAATTTATGAGAGTCAGGGACCCTGTAGTACCTGTCTGGCTTTACTGGTGTAGGGGGTAAACAATCTGGAGACAGACTGGATTCAGAAAAAACATCATCTACAATATCACGCACAAGGAGGGATAGCCAGGGGTCTGTGCTGAGGCAATAGAAGGAAATCTCTGAGCCTTTTCTTGGATTCTGAGTAATCCTGGCTCTCCCAATGGAAATGCTCCCTCATGGTGTGCAGGGTTTCCCCAAAAGAGTAATCCTCAGGCGGTGAGGTTGAAGGAATGGACTCTTCAGCATCAGAGTCCTCATAGGGAGGGAGAGAATAGCCCTGGTCAGAAGAAGGATCAGAAGAAATGGAAACCTGATCAGAGGAATCATAATCAGTGTCTTGCCTAGGCCTTTTGTCAGGAGGGGGATGGGAGCCCCTAATTAAAGTAATAAGGTCTTCGGCCATTTTAAGCATCTGTTTCTTTGGCATGGATGACTGTTCTGGAGAATGCTGCACTTGTTTCCTTGTCTTTGACTTTGCCTTTGCTGCTGTAGTAGCTTTAATTGTAAGCTGTGAAGGTCTGAAAATACCCTCAGAAGCCGGTGCCTGCTCAGCAGCTCTGGACCCATCTGAAGGTATATTTTCCGTAGGTCCAATACCTTGAGTTTCCACAGGCCTCGGTGTCTCCACGTGGCTGTCGGTTGCGGCCTGTGGCTCTGAGGTAGCGGGTGTCAGGGGCTGCGAAAGCGCCTCACTGAGAACCGGCGAACCGGCAAATGGCCTAGAAGAGGCTTCGTCATCGGTTTTGGACCTCAGATGCCTGTCTTTTTCTTTGTCTTTGCGTTTTTTATACATTCCGGTCATCGGTTGTTCCGACGACATTATGTAATTAAATCTTCGTCCAAAATAATGTAAAGCAAAATCAAGCTGACGTTTAATAGTGAGTTTATTAAATCTAGCACAAAACCGACAACTAGTGACGTCATGGTCAGGGCCTGGGCAAGGAATGCAGTAAGAGTGGAAGTCCTTATGAGGTATTTGCTTCCCACAAGAAATACAATTATTAACTTTTACTGACATCAGTCTGGAGCAAGAAAAAGTTTCCCCAACGGGGTACTTAGCTTTATTGAAGACTTTGGTTCTGAAATTCAATTTTGAAAATCTCAGGAGACGGCCGACTGGCACTTGCAAACTGCTTATGCTTCGGGCACTGTGCGGCAAGAAAGACTGAAGAAAATGGCGTCGGCTGCAACTTTTATACCCCTGGCGCACTGACATCAGGGAAGAGGCGACAGCAACCGACGGCGGACCAAGACTTTGGAACTCGGGCCGACTACGGGTCGCCTGCCAGCAGGATAACCCAAGTGTAATGACTGCAACAGTGAAACACGAAGAACATCAACAGCATATTGCCTGAGAAGATAATTGAAAATTTAATAGCAAGACCAAACCAGGATGGGAGATGTCTTGCTTTTTTCAAAATCAAAATTCTTTGTCTTAGAGGAGCTGTCAAAACCTAAGTGAATAATGTGTTCGTGCAGCAGCCTGTAGCTGTGAACTTTCTCACATATCTAGCATTAGTGAACAATTTGTTCTCTACTCACTGTACAATTCACTGAATACATGGTTAGAGTAAATTCCTGTCCTAATATTAGAGTCTAAATGCAAAAGTAAGAAAATTCTATAATGATAAGTAAAAGTTGTGGAGAAGGGAGGAAATATGCATTTGTCTTTGTGACTAGTATTAGATATTTAATAATTTATATGCACTACATGTTCCCAAAACAGGAATTTATGCAACAACTCTGTTGCACGTTGTTTCTTCCACTATGAAAAAGTCACTGCTTCCTTGAAAACAAACGGTTTTTTTTTTGTCTGTTTGTTAATATATTGTTTGACTTATAGTACATTAGTCTTGCAAAAAAATACATTGAGCATTATTTTCACAAAACATAGACTAAAATTGTCTGGGCTTGATAGTGCTTTTAAGCATAGCATGATGACTTCACTGGTAATAGGTTTATATATAACAATATTCATAATACTTTAATAACTGTACAGAGCAAATAACCATAATGACCTAATGGATAAGGCATTGGCCTTCTAAGCCAGGGATTGTCGGTTTGAGTCCTATCTGATGCGATATAATCTTGATACAAGTGGAGCTTTTGGGGTTGGATGTTGACATAATGATTAAGGTGTTTACCTTACAGACACAAGGTACAGGGTCTGAGTCTCACCTTTTAGGAAACGGGCTAAGCTTAACACAGTATGTAACATTTAACATCTGCAAGACGGTTAGTGTAACAATACAATATGATTTACTCCTATCCTGACTATTTATAAAACAAGGAAACTGGCTTGTACTCTGTACCAAAACATAGCTACTATAATGGGATGCTAAACAATGAAATAAAAAGGCAAAATTATAATTTACATCAAATAAATATTGATATAAAAATATATTTCTGTGTTGAAATGATACCACACAACTCACTGCCACCTGGTGGAGAGAGGCATGCTTGACATATAGTACAAAAAAAGGTGGGGGTGGGGGTGTAATGATTAAGGTGTTTACTTCACAGGCACAAGGTACAGAGTGTGATTCTTTCCTTTAAAAGGAAATTGGCTAGGTTTAAAATGAGCAAGCCCAGCACAACAGGACCCGGAAGAACCAACAAAATAACGTATTGAACCAACTTTATTGTGGACTAAAACCAGAATGAAACCAAGCTCTTTCGCTCGGTTATTACCGAGCTTTTTCAAGGTGACAACAAACACATACTGACTCAATTCAGGTCATTAAATACTAATTTCAACCATCACATGACCCTCCTAATTAACCAAGTTCAAAATATAACTTTAAAATACAGCCATAACATACTCCAAATTTGGGTATGTTTGTAGCTATTTTAAAGTATATTGAACTTTAATTAGAAGGTTGAAAAGAATGAAATTAAACCTTAATTGAAGGAATTGATTGTTATAACTGTCTGTAAACTTCAAATAACTTATTCCAACAAATCATTCTGGACTGTTCATTTTCATTGATTCTCGCTGCGATTATTTGGAACTATTTCTGCTTTTTGGTTTTTCCTTCTGTTTTTGCTTTTTGGCAGAATGTTTTTTTTTTTTTTTTTGGCTTTGTTTTGAGGAAGGTTTGTTTGAACACCTTAAAGAAATGACTGTGAAGAGAATTTTGCTCTCCTTTGACTGCTGGGGAGAATTCCAAATCTTGACCCTCCTTAACAATCTGGCTCCTGCTTCAGAATTGCCTGGCAATCAACTACAATTCCTAGATCGATCTGTAAGATCAGCGCCTAACGCTAGTAATAATGTGCATGGCAATGGATCTCGTAATACTGCTACAACTAACAGTCCGACAACGCAAATTAGGACTAATGCCAGTGGAGTAAATTGTGATTCCAGGAACTTTGACTTTGGTGCATGGGCCGGACAACAATTCTTCTTCAAACAAGGTACTGTTTACCACGATTCTAATCGGAACATTGAATGTAATTTTACCAGCTTTAGGGACAAACTTTACACTTATAAAAGCAATCAGCTTGAGATAGACTATTTGAAAGAATGTTTACAAGTGCAAAGAGTTCCTAAAGGTTTATGCTTTTTTAAATTTCCAAACAATGTGCAGTCGGGCACTGTGTTTTATGACCAGCTTTGTGAAATTTTTAACAAAGCCGGTTTGGAAATGTTAAAGTGCATGGTTGTTGACTATGAAAGGAAAGCAGATATTTTATTAAAGGAATTAAATGTTCTTAACGAAAAAATGGTTAAGGACACTAATTTTCTTAGTGTGAAAATGGACTATGATAAAGTGTTTGAAGAGGTTGACCAGTATTGTGTTAACATTTTGAATCGTAAAATTAGGAAATTAGAAAGAGATCTTGCCGAATACAGAGATGGGTTAGCTTACCCTCTTCCAAGCATTAAGGGATGGAGAAGTAACAATACAGATAGTGTGTTTGTTAACAGGGGGGAGGGAACTAATCGAGACAATCATAAGCAGTTAGGTTCTGAAACTATGAGAAGAAGTGAAAGAATCGCAGAGAAAGGTAGAAAGCAATCTACACAGGATTTTTAGTACCCCCCAGGGGGGGGGGGCAGAGGTACCAGCACAACAACTGGAACAATCCCCAGAAATAAATTGTTTTCCCAGTGCGATTCTTGCTTCAGAAACACATTTAACAAGTGATAAACAGGTGGTCTGTAGAAGAAACAACTTCACTATTTTTGACTTCACTGAATTGGAACCCACTCAAGAATTTTTTGATTTATTTTCTAAGGGTTTCCATTTCGTTCCTTCACATCCTACTTATTTAACAAACACACTGATAGATTTAAAACTTTTTTTAAGACAATTGAATTTAAATTTATTTTACAAAGGTCAAGCAAACACCAACAAGGACTTAATAAGGAGAAGTACCTTCAATCCCCCTATTCACCCTTCTCTTAAAGTGTTTGAAGAACTGATTGAAAGGGACATTAGGAAGATGAAACAAAGAAGTTTTATGACCCACCCTATTAACCTTAATGACAATGAGTTAGCTTTGATTAACCTTTTGAAACAAGAAGGGTGTAGGATAATGAAACCCGATAAGGGTGGGGGAGTAGTCCTGATGTATACGGTTGACTACGACTCACACATTCACAATATGTTACAGGATGTGGATCAATACGAGTTGTTATCAATAAATGAAATTAATATTGCTTATGCTAAAATTAACTTTCAGTTCTATGACCACCTTTTGCAAAATGTGATCAACGAACGCCTTTACAACTACTTACATGTGGATAAGCCAAAAAGTGCCCAGATATCTGGTATTCCTAAAACACATAAAACTTTGGATCCACTCAAGTTTAGACCAATAGTCTCTGGTTCTGGTAGCATCACAGAACCTTTAGCTAAGTTCATTGACTTTAGTCAAAAACAATATGTGACTACTATTGCGCATATACATAAGGACTCATGGGACTTTCTGAGAGGCATTGACCAGAATTTATTTGATCCACAAATTTTTATGGTTACTGTAGATGTAGTGGAACAGTATCCCTCACCTGACTGGTTTGGCCAATTTCTGACATCAGAATCAGGCCTTGGTGCCAAGACTATTAATCTTATTCTAGAATATATGGAGACAGTGTTGGAGAACAATTTTATCCATTTCAATGGAGAATTTTACCGTCAGAGAAAAGGGGTATCAATGGGGGCCTCTTGTGCCTCCTTATACGCCAATGTGGTGTTATACTACTGGGAAAAGCATTTTGTTTTTTCAAGTTTATGGTTTCCACACATACTACACTATAAAAGATACCTGGATGACATTTGTATGTTTTGGAAGGGCAGTGAAGACAGTTTGGTTGAGTTTCTACATTATATTAATAACACAACAACATTCTTGAAGTTTACACATAAAATCGATAAGGATAGATTGCATTATTTTGATGTCACCTTAGTTAAAGACTATGAAAAACAATGTTTTCAATCAATGTTATATAGGAAGAATTCATTTTCTAATTCTTACCAACATTTTAACAGCGGACATCCTTTCTACCAAAAGAAGGGTATTGTTAAAGGACAGATAATTCAGGCATCATGAATGTCTAGTACTTGGGAGAGTTTTATGGATGAAGTAAAAACTCTTAAAGGTTTCTTTTTAGAAAAAGGATACCCTGATACTTTGATAGATTGTTTGACACAGGAGGTCATTCAAAATAGAGAAACTAGCTAGCCCCCTTTATTGGGAACTGGATTTAATAGTTTACAACAGAACGAACATTTGAATCAATTTAACAGTAAAAATAGTTTCATTCACACTTTCTCTACCAATTCTGACAGGATTGAACAGATTGTCTTTAAGTATTGGCCTATTCTTAGCTTGCAGGATGAATTAAAACTCTATGCACCACCATGTCCACATTTTGTTAGGAAGAGAGACACAAATTTGAAAGAATTGTTTTAGAAAAAAAGTGACCCACAACTGAATAGAAAGGGAACGAAGCTTGGAACACATCAATGTGGGAGCTGTAAGCAGTGTCACACTATGTTTAATCAAGACACACTACACATCCCCTCTAGGAAGTTTAGATACACCTCCACGAAATATTTTAACTGTGGAACGAAAGGAGTAGTGTATTTAGGCCTATGTGTTACGTGCCATAGTTTCTATGTGGGCAAAACTGAACGTCACCTGAGGAGAAGGGTTTATGAGCATTTTAATGACATCGCTAAGGGTAAAGAAAGTAACGCCTTTTATAAGCACTCCCAGGTTTGTAAGAATATGCTCATAAAATTTATGGTTTTAGAACAAGTATTACCGGATATTAGGGGTGGCAGCTGGGAAACTAGATTGGAGTACCGAGAATTACATTGGCAACTAAAATTAGATTCAGGAAGGTTTCCCGGCTTGAACGAGAATATAAATATCAACAGTGTTCTAAAGTTGAGAAAGGCCCATTTGTAATATCTTTTACCTGTACACGACACATTGTTAAATAAATATTTTATTATTTGTTATCCTTGTCTGTACAGGAAACAAACTCGATTATCGATTTTGTTATTTATTGCTTTAGGTAAATCGTGTTTTGGTGTAAAAAAACGGTCATCATTGGTATTAAAGGACTAAAAATTTTTACCACATTTTATCATATATTTCATTTTATATATTTCATTTTATATTTAAGCATGTCTACAGTTTGAACAATGGAATATTTATTGTCTTGGTTTAGGTTTTTATTTTTTCATTTTCACATAGTTTTTTCATATATTTTTCATATATTTTTTATTATATTTTAATTAAAATTTGGAGTATGTTATGGCTGTATTTTAAAGTTATATTTTGAACTTGGTTAATTAGGAGGGTCATGTGATGGTTGAAATTAGTATTTAATGACCTGAATTGAGTCAGTATGTGTTTGTTGTCACCTTGAAAAAGCTCGGTAATAACCGAGCGAAAGCGCTTGGTTTCATTCTGGTTTTATTCCACAATAAAGTTGGTTCAACACGTTATTTTGTTGGTTCTTCCGGGTCCTGTTGTGCTGGGCTTGCTCGTTTTTTGGCTCATTTCTGCTTTTTGGATTTATAGGTTTAAAATGGCCTGCAAAGGCAGCTAGCCAAGTACTTACTCATGAACCTATGAAGACCTGGACCCACAAGCGAGATGTTGCTATCACGATAGCCTTCAGTACACATATACTGAAACATGCATGTTTTAGATAGCACATTCTAGGACCTCATATAAGTAAACAAGCACATTGGCTGCTACAGGAAGGGCTAAGAAAAAAAAAATAAGGAAATACATCACCGTCTGAGGTTGCCTGGATGGTATTTGTCTCCCATATAATCAATAAATGCTGAAGGGCTCAAACCCAATACAAGGGCAGTGATGGCTGAAACATGCAGAAGAAAAAGAATAACTTGCTGTGAACAATGAACATAACTTGCACACTGAAATCCAAAGATATGTTAATGTTAATAGTACTCATTACCTTTTTTTTTTTTATATTTGTTTACATTTTTGAAAGTCTGCCTATGCTTTTTCAGTTTGCAAATACCTGATGGGAGTCTGTGAGATTCAAACATTTCTGTAATGAGATGCAAATATTTTCCTGTATATTTTCTGGGCTGAAAATGCATGACTCCATATGCCTTACAGTTAAATAACTGTGTTATTTGCATGGGAGATACAACAGAAAATATTGAAATATAATCAAAAGTTGGAAATGATGGCATATAGGCAGGACAGTAAGACAGAAGCAGAACAGTAATGTGGAAGGGATAGGCGGGGTCCGTTGGAGGTTGTAAGTGATATACTGCACTGTCAGTGAAGTTGCACAAGTTATGAGTGACAAATCCCTGAGTAAGTTGCTTGAGTACAATTCCCCACACAGGATGAAGGATGTCAAGAAGGTCCTACAAGTCCATTATGTCCAACAAGGGTTCTTTTTTGGAAGCTGCACTGTGTTTTTTCAGTGCTGTAAGAGTGTAAGTGGTGTCCTCATCAGTGCAAGATCGACAATTTATGCCATCTTACCATTCTAAACTGAGTCCATTCAGCCTTTTAAATACGGGACACACAGCTAGAAAACCATTCTACCTACAACTTTTGTGAAACTAAAATGTTCACTTAATTCTAATTTTAATTACTGACAAACCTCTTCATCCTTTAAAGGACTAAGTATTTGATAGGAGAAAGTTCATCTTCTATATTTCATTGGACTAAGGCCACAGGCATCAAGACACTGATTGTTTCCAGACTGTATAGTATATCCCTCAATTCCTCCCCTTATCTTTGTTGCAGTATAATGGGTTTTTTTCCCTAGAAATTAAAAAAAAAATGTAGATTTTTTTTTTTTTTGCTTTGAGCCTAGGTCTATTTTAATGTTTTTGGTGTAGTTCGCTCTGAATAAAGAGGTTCAAATAAAATAATAGTTGGGACCTGAACAGCGAGACTATCAACACGAAAGTGCGGTCCTATCTTTGAGGAATGTAAAAGCTTCTCATTTTTTGTTTTTATTTATATACCAACTAACTTAAAATGTGCTTACCAGGGTAGAACAGTGATCACAAATGCATTCTTTTCTTTCTAGGTTCTTCCTTGGGGAATCTCTTCCCTCCTTTACTGCCTACCCAAGATGCAAAGACTTTCTTCATGTGTAGTCCATACCTCTCAACTGTACAGATTTTCACAGGATGTCCAGATTATTGCCTCATATTTTTGGTCTACTCCTCATAAAATTTGTGATTTTCTGGATTTTTGTGTCAAATCAGTGAGGAATGAATTCATTAAATAACAGCCATTTGAATTTCAGACCATGTCCTTAAAAATGTATATTAACTTAAGTCCTTTTATTCTACCAACTTTCTAAGTTTATAACAGCAATATGTAAAATTTGTTCCCATTTTTGAGGCTTTGCCCTCCATTATTTTTGGTGTTGTCCAGATTTTTTGTGCTAAGAGGTTAAGAACTATGATGTGTACAAACTAAGAATCCAAACAGCAAAATACAAACTGATGAACCAAAAACAAACATTCCCAATCTTTCATTTTTGGTGTGTGAAGTGCAGTAACCTGCTCACTTGTTCTGCTACAGTTTTTTGGGTCATCAGGCAGGATGTGTACCCAGGTATTTGGTACTGGCTCTGAAAAATCCTGTCTCGACAGGTACATTCCAAGTGTGCTTGCATCAGTCCCTGTTTACTGAAATGATGTCAAGCCCCATCTCGATGACATTAGTGGCAGTACTGACTGCTTTGATTTCAGTGCCAGTCTCCATCACTCGGGTGTCAACATTTTCAGTCCTGATGCCAGGTCTTGGCTTCTCTCTCATTCTCAAGACTTCACTGCCAGCGTCAATCCTTGAGGTTTTGCTGCCATTCTTGCAGTCTGTTGTTTTGATGGATGGATCTTATGTGGAGTTACTCCTTCACGGACATAAGTGTGTCAAAGCCAACACACTTTTAGCCAGCAATCTGCTGGGCTTTGGTTTTCTTCTTACTTGGTTACCTTTGGCTAATATAGTCAAATATACTACAAAAGCTAAATGAGAGACATCAGCTAAGGTAACCCCAGTTCTGAAGAAACCAGACCATATGCAATGGACTGAAGTTTCTGGTCAGAGATTCCCAAGCCCGATATTTTAGATTCAGAAATAATGTCAAAATGCTCAAACAGTGCAGTGGTCCACTGTCCAAAGAAGTACTGCAATGAAGGGGACAGTTTGGAGAAGCATGTTTATGTATCTTCTACTTTTTCTTTGAGGACAATGAACTATTGGAGTTTTTATGAGGTATCTGATGAAAATGCTGTACTCCATGGGCCACTTACTGCATTAGTAAAGGAGAAGAAGAAATTCCAATCAGCAATGCTATTCATAATGGATAAATGTACAGTCTGAGTATCCTATAATGCTACCAGCTGTTCTGCTATAGTTGAGGCATGTGCCATCATTGTTGACAGACATGTTACATTTTGTAATCCATCCAGCAGGTTTCACTTGGACATTTGCTCCCTGTGACTCACCAGTTTGTTTCTCCATTTCCAGTCATTGACAGTAACTATTTTTTCATACAGATTGGTCATCATAATCTCCTCTTCTTAAAAGCGCATTGGTATGGACAAATGGACATGCTTCTTGATGTAGCTTACCTCCAGGCAACTAGATCTCTTTTCTAGACTTGTCTAGCAAGTATTTCATACTGGTTTGAGATGTTCTTTGATTATAGTTCATTTGATTGCCAATATCTGACTTTCACCAAGAGCAACACGGTATCTTCTTATCTTCCTTGAAACTTTCAAAAGCCTTTTTTCAAAGGGACTTTCTTGTTTTAAAAGGGACTTTCTTATTGAGACATCTCCTACAAGATCCAGTATCTCTTTGGAACGTGTGCATTTTTCAGGAAAATTGACATTTATTTATTTAAATTTGTTTACCGTGGTAGTGCACTGATCTCAATGGACCATTTGCAGGCACAGCATGTGAACCAGAAGCTACAGCAAATTTAAAATATCTGACTTGGAAAATGTATCCACCCACCAACTTAACATTAGCCCCTCTCACAGTCATCTGGCCATTCATTCCCCCTTTACTTGGATAAGGGCCAGCTGATCATATAGGCATCCATCATAGATTTTGTTTGCAAACCATAACTACCCATTCCTTGGTGGTTGACATGGCACACAAGGGCCTTGCAATGCCCTGTTTCCAATGGACAGCTTTACCTGCACCAGCACATTCCTCTACCTGGAAAACACGGCCTCCAACCTTGGAAAACTGCTGCCGAAGCAGCTTGATAGAACCCGAGCACGTTTTCTTGGTCTACATTCTGCACATCACTCTCCCATCCTTAGTGTGATCCAGCACAGTGACAGACCAGATGACCACCACCCTCCCCAAAAATGCAAATCTTGTCATTCCTGTGTCTCCCTTGTCCATCTCCTCCAGTTGGAAATGCTTTTCTAGGAAACTATTTCATGGTGCAGAAGGATTTTTGAACTTCATTCATGCTTTTCCTGCTGCCGAGTTTCACAAAAATGCTATTCTTAGAACTAATCCTTTGCTTGGGAGTACCTGATACACTTTCTGAATCTTCTTTGTCAATTAGGGGCCTGTGAGAACAAAGAAACTTTGTACAAATAGAAAACCAAGCTTTTGTTTCCTTTTCTCTGTACACCCAGGCAGAAAATATCTCAAAACCACTCTTGCCAGGTGATAATGTAGTTACATTTAATTTTTGCTGTGTCAGAAATAAAAAGCACTACCTGAATATCTTAAATCTCACTCTAAATGAGATGTAGCTGTATCGGTAGCTTTCTTCGGGAATACAGACATTGAAAATGTTTATGCTGGCCCCACATAGTCTTCACTAAATACATCTGTAAGGCAGTATGCATTAGTTTTCATCTTTAGGTCAAGATCTGCTTTGATACGTGGCATGTTTCTTGGGTTCCTTTGTATAAAACCATGGTTATGCTAACAATCAAATATTGTGGTTCAATATTTCTCTGTAATAGAATTGGAGGAGTCTTAGTAGAATACAGCGAACATCCACATGAGAGGTAGATGGCCTGAGACACACAGGAACAGACTAAGGATTCTCAAATTATTCTGTGTTAGGTATAGGCTCTTAAGGTTGATTTAATGCTAATGAATAAATATTACAATAGAGAGGTATTGGCTTCTTCTGTTGTTTCATTTAAAAAGAAACATGATATTATATTGACTCATCTAATAATGTATGTTGACACTTGTAATAATGCATTAATGGCTTGATGTATGAAGATATTTTACTAAACTTAAACAGAACATTTTTTTTCAGAGTAAGGAGCCTGTGTAATACACTTCCTTTATCTATTATAAATGTCCTAGCCTGGTAAGTTTTAGAGTTTGCTAGACTTTTGGGTAGATGTGTTAATTGAACCAGAATTTAGATGAAATGAGCTCTGCATTGAACTCTAGACATGTGGAGCTTGTTTAATGGCTACATTGCTTGTTTAATTGCTATGTTGTAACACTGTATTTTGGAACATTAGACAAAATACTCCACAATATTAAAAATATCTTTTATAAACATATTCTGAATCTGCTCTTCAAGGCTTTATGGTCTGTTTCTACTTTAACGTCTTTGCCATAGTTCATGGACAGTCTTAGAAGTTCTGACATCCTTATACCATTTCTTTACGTAATGCCTGCTTACTTCTGGACTTCGCTTTTACACAACTGTTCTAACTTTTTTTGCATTAAGTGATTGTCCTTTTGATGTTAACATATGACCTATGTATTTCAGACTTCTCTCTGAGGGGGGGGGGGCAGAAAATCTTACTTAACATAAAAATATGCTGCCTTAATCTATTAGCAACCATACTCCTCTCCTCAAATCATATCGCTCTCCTCTCATCATACCCTTCTCCTTACATCATACCCCTCTGCTCTCCTCATACCCCTCTGCTGACATCATACTCATCTGCTTACATAACACCCCTCTCCTTTCATCATACCCCTCTGCTTACATCATACCGCTCCCTTCCCATCACATCATACCCCTCTCCTCCCATCACATCATACCCCTCTCATTACATCATATCATACCCCTCTCATCACATCATACCACTCTCCTCCCATCACATCATACCCCTGTCCTCCCATCACATCATACCCCTCTCATCACATCATACCCCTGTCCTCCCATCACATCATACCCCTCTCCTCACATCACATCATACCCCTCTCCTCCCATCACATCATACCCCTCTCATTACATCATACCCCTGTCCTCCCATCACATCATACCCCTCTCCTCACATCACATCATACCCCTCTCATCCCATCACAGCATACCCCTCTCATCACATCATACCCCTCTCCTCTCATTATACCCCTTTCCTCTCATCGTACCCTCTCCTCCCATCACATCATACCCCTCTCATCAAATCACATCATACCCCTCTCCTCCCATCACATCATACCCCTCTCATTACATCATATCATACCCCTCTCATTATATTATACCTCTCTCCTCTCATCATACCCCTCTCCTCTCATCACATCATACCCTTCTCATATTTATTTATTTATTTTATTTTATTTTACATTTGTTGACCGGGCTAGTCCAACTGGATACATGTCCATTTTCAGTGGAGGCCCGGGGAGAAAAGCTCCAAGGTCAATAGTTATATTTACAAGACAAAAACATTGGTGTTGATACACAAGATAATCTACTGGTTACTACATATACAATTATAAACAATAACAAGTGAGTACAATAAATACACTGATGCTTACAGATCAAATAAGAGAAAAACAAGAATTATTAATTGATTTCATGAGGTACGGATTTGAACAGCCAGACAAGGAGGGGTAGAATAGAGTGATCTTTGGTTTTTGGATTAGGCAGAGGCTGTAGGAGCCTAGGTGCGGCTGGGACAATGGCTTATTAGTCTGGACTGGAGCAGGGGCATAACCATTTGGATTTGAGGTGTGCTCTAAGGTGTAATTTAAATTGGTGCTGAGATGGCATAAGTCTTAGGTTGTTTGGTAGGGCGTTCCAGGATTTACCAATGGAGTTGGCATACAGTGCATCACCACCGGTATTGTTGGATTTAATGGTCCTTACTTGTAGACTTTTGGAAGACCTGAGGGAGTTGAGGTTGGAGTACGGGTAAGTATTTTGTACAGTGAGGGAGTTTTACTGGTAGTTAATAATTTTAAACGCCTCAGTTAGTTGGTTGAATTTGAGTAAATTGGGAAGTTCCAGCCATTAGAGACCTTAAATTTAGGCAGTGATGAGTGCGATAGGGCTCCTGTTATGAATCTGGCTATGTGATTACAGGTAGTTGTTAGTTTAATAAGTTCATTCTTGTTTAGGAAGAAGAATAACGAGGAGGCATAAAGGAGAGTGGAGAGGAGGTGGGTTCGGGCAATAGTCAGTTTGGTGTACGGAGTTAGGAAGGCCTTAATTCTATACATCGAACCAAGTTTTCTGTTAACTGATTTAACAGTTAAGTTTATATGCACATCAAATTTAAGTTTATGATCAATGGTCACCCCTAGTAGTTTGGTATTGGGTACAGGGTGGATAATGGTCCCATTGTTGGAGGACACATGGAAAGTAGAATTGCTGGTGTTGAAGGATTCTATAGTTTGAGCAGTAACTGAGGTGGGGAAAAAGAGAAGTAATTTGGTTTTGGCAGGGTTAAGTAAGAGTTTAAGTTCCGAGAACCATTTTTCT
Organism: Protopterus annectens; assembly: GCF_019279795.1. NCBI lineage: Eukaryota > Metazoa > Chordata > Ceratodontiformes > Protopteridae > Protopterus > Protopterus annectens. The sequence continues at coordinate 1,156,405,981 of NC_056748.1, forward strand.
ACAGCAGAGAAGCAGTTTTGGGTTGTAGCTTGGAGATTGGTGAGAGATTCATCAGAGCAGATCAGGGTGAGTCATCTGCATATTGAATACAGGTGGCTTTGGGAATAATTGAGTGTAGGCCATTTATGAAAATGGAGAAAAGAAGGGGACCAAGGATAGATCCTTGGGGAACACCAATATTAGTAGGGAGTAGGTCTGATAGGCTGTTTTGCCACTGGACTGCCTGTTTTCTACTAGAGAGATAGGCATTAAACCAACTTATGGTTAGTTTACTAAGATGTATTGTTTCCAGTGCCTGAAGCAGAAGTTGGTGGTTGACCATATCAAGGCTTTCGACAGGTCTAGAAAGAGTGCAGAGGATATTAGTTTATTATTGCGATTTTGGTTGACTGAGTCTACAAAGGAGAGAAGAGCTGTGGTTGTGCTGTGATGGGGCGAAGCCATGTTGGGTATTTGATAGGAGGTTGTGATTTATTAGGTAGGAAATGAGTTGCTTATGGACACAGCGTTCCATAATTTTGGCTAAGGGAGACAGTATGGCTATGGGCCTATAATTGGAGGTTTCTGTGGAGGGTCCTCCTTTGTGGAGGGGGATGATGTAAGAGATTTTCCAGATAGAGGGAATGGATGCTTCAGAAATGGTCCGTTGATCAAGATTGATACAGGGTAGGCTATGGCATCAGATGCTATTTGTAGGTATTTGGCGGGAGCTGATCAGCCAAGGCGTGGTTGGTTTCAATTTTTTCAAGAGGGTACGAATGTAGGAGGTGGAGATGGGTTGAAGGTTAAAGTCCGTTTGAGTTGTGTTAATAATTGGGGTTGCCACTGAGGGAGGGGTGGTAAGCTTGCTGGCAAGGGACTGGATGGTCTCAGTGAAAAAAGAATTAAAGGAGTTGGCTATAACTGTAGGGTCATTGTCCATGAGTTTGTCAGGGGTGGGGGTAGTAGACTTACCAGGATGAAGTAGGCGGTTAAAACCAGCCCAGAATTTTTTGGGATTATGCTGATGTTTGTCTTGGAGGTGACAAAAATATTGTTTTTTATCCGATTTAATGGATACTTTGGTTGAATTTCTTAGTTGGAGGAACTTGATGCGATCTATGGGGGGTTTTGTGGTTCTCCACTTATTCCAGGCCTGGTCTCTGATTCTAATTTTGGATTTAGTTTCTTGTGTTAGCCAGGGTGCTATACATTGCTTAGTTCGCATAAGTCGATTAGGAGCATGGGAATTGAGTATCTTAATTGAGGATCTCATCACATCATACCCCTGTCCTCCCATCACATCATACCCCTCTCATCACATCACATCATACCCCTCTCCTCCCATCACAGCATACCCCTCTCATCACATCACATCATACCCCTCTCATCACATCATACCCCTGTCCTCCCATCACATCATACCCCGCTCATCACATCATACCCCTCTCCTCCCATCACATCATACCCCTCTCATCACATCACATCATACCCCTCTCATCACATCATACCCCTGTCCTCCCATCACATCATACCCCTCTCATCACATCACATCATACCCTCTCCTCCCATCACATCATACCCCTCTCCTCCCATCACCATACCCCTCTCATCACATCATACCCCTCTCCTCACATCACATCATACACCTATCCTCCCATCACATCATACCCCTCTACTCACATCACATCATACCCCACTTCTCACATCACATCATACCCTCTACTCCCATCACATCATACCCATCTCCTCCCATCACCATACCCCTCTCATCACATCATACCCCTCTCCTCACTTCACATCATACCCCTATCCTCTCATCACATCATACCCCTCTCCTCACATCACATCATACCCCTCTCCTCCCATCACATCATACCCCTCTCATCACATCATACCCCTCTCATCACATCATACCCCTCTCCTCCCATCACCATACCCCTCTCATCACATCATACCCCTCTCATCACATCATACCCCTCTCCTCCTATCACATCATACCCCTCTCATCACATCATACCCCTCTCCTCCCATCACATCATACCCTTCTCATCACATCATACCCCTGTCCTCCCATCACATCATACCCCTCTCATCACATCACATCATACCTCTCTCCTACCATCACAGCATACCCCTCTCATCACATCACATCATACCCTCTCATCACATCATACCCCTGTCCTCCCATCACATCATACTCCTCTCATCACATCACATCATACCCCTCTCCTCCCATCACAGCATACCCCTCTCATCACATCACATCATACCCCTCTCATCACATCATACCCCTGTCCTCCCATCACATCATACTCCTCTCATCACATCACATCATACCCCTCTCCTCTCATCATACCCCTTTCCTCTCATCATATCCTTCTCCTCCCATCACATCATACCCCTGTCCTCCCATCACATCAATCCCCTCTCATCACATCATACCCCTCTCCTCCCATCACATCATACCCCTCTCATCACATCACATACCCATCTCATCACATCATACCCCTGTCCTCCCATCACATCATACCCCTCTCCTCCCATCACATCATACCCCTCTCCTCCCATCACCATACCCCTCTCATCACATCATACCCCTCTCATCACATCATACCCCTCCCATCACCATACCCCTCTCATCACATCATACCCCTCCCATCAACATACCCCTCTCATCACATCATACCCTGCTCCTCCCATCACATCATACCCCTCTCCTCCCATCATACCCCTCTCCTCCCATCACATCATACCCCTCTCATCACATCATACCCCTCTCCTCCCATCACATCATACCCCTCCCATCACATCATACCCCTCTCCTCACATCACATCATACCCCTCCCATCACATCATACCCCTCTCCTCCTATCACATCATACCCCTCTCCTCCCATCACATCATACCCCTCTCATCACATCATACCCCTCTCCTCCCATCACATCGCACCCTCTCCTCCCATCACATCATACCTCTCTCATCACATCATAACCCTCTCCTCCCATCACATCATACCCCTCTCCTCCCATCACATCATACCCCTCTCATCACATCATACCCCTGTCCTCACATCACATCATACCCCTCTCCTCCCATCACCATACCCCTCTCATCACATCATATCCCTGTCCTCCCATCACACCATACCCCTCTCCTCACATCACATCATACCCTCTCCTCCCATCACATCATACCCCTCTCCTCCCATCACCATACCCCTCTCATCACATCATACCCCTGTCCTCCAATCACATCATACCCTCTCCTCCCATCACATCATACCCCTCTCCTCCCATCACATCATACCCCTCTCCTCCCATCACCATACCCCTCTCATCACATCATACCCCTCTCCTCACATCACATCATACCCTCTCCTCACATCACATCATACCCCTCTCCTCCCATCACATCATACCCCTCTCCTCACATCACATCATACCCCTCTCATCACATCATACCCCTCTCCTCCCATCACCATACCCCTCTCATCACATCATACCCCTCTCATCACATCATACCCCTCTCCTCCTATCACATCATACCCCTCTCATCACATCATACCCCACTCATCACATCATACCCCTCTCCTCCCATCACAGCATACCCCTCTCATCACATCACATCATACCCCTCTCATCACATCATACCCCTGTCCTCCCATCACATCACATCATATCCCTCTCCTCTCATCATACCCCTTTCCTCTCATCGTATCCTTCTCCTCCCATCACATCATACCCCTGTCCTCCCATCACATCATACCCCTCTCATCACATCATACCCCTCTCCTCCCATCACATCATACCCCTCTCATCACATCACATCATACCCCTCTCCTCACATCACATCATACCCCTCTCCTCCCATCACATCATACCCCTCTCCTCACATCACATCATACCCCTATCCTCCCATCACATCATACCCCTCTCCTCATATCACATCATACCCCTCTCATCACATCATACCCCTCTCATCACATCATACCCCTATCCTCTCATGCTTTTCTTGTATGTAATCTTACACTTTCAGATAATCAGATATGTTTTCGACACCTTTAATGTTTTCAGTTCCGTATACAACAGATCTTTGGAATATTGCTGCTGATAAAAAAAATATAAAATGGAAGTTTAACTGATTCCATTCAAGATGGCCAATCTACATACCTTTCAAATTCTTAGCCCAGGCAATCTGGACAAAGATTAACATAATGGGGGGACAAAGCTCCAAAATAGGGACAGATTTTAAATATTCTTTTTATAAACTTAGAACGTTGCTAGAATAATAGGGTATATGTTAAAATTAAAATACATTTTCTGAAGGCTATGAAGTCTACTGGTCCTTCTTTACGATGTCACTGCCATTACTGCACTAAAATGTAATTCTCTGGTGTCTAATAAATCCCCTTAACCCCCAGATTCCATCCTACTCTTGGTGCCATTAAGATACTTAAATTTAGAGTAATCCCTGGTGTCTAGAATCCCCCTCCCACCCCCATACCATGGTCTTGAAAGTTAGTCTTTTAACTATGTTCATTACTGTGAAGTGCTGGGGGTGCTGTGCTGATCTACATGGCTGAATGATTTCTTGAATTGCTCTTCATGTAAATGACTCCCTTGTTCTAGGGGAGTGAGCACATGCTTAATTAGTATATACCCCTCCCCCAGAATGCATCATTAGCATTCAGCAAGGCCACGGGGCTTTGCTGCACATCTTCATGTAAGAGCACCATGCAGCTTCATGTTAGGGGGGCTGCTGAGCTGAAAGCGGGTACCGTAACATGTAGATAGAGGTGTACATGTTGTGGTACCTTTACGAATCCCAGTCTTTATCTAATTTAAATTCAGTATCTGAAGAAATGTGGATGTTACTAACAAAAATGACCACACCCTTTGTGGAGCCAAACTGTTTTACCTAAGAGTTTGTAAACATATCTATAACCCTCAATTTGTTTATCAAGTTTATCAATTTGTGTGTCTTATATGCTCAATATGTTTATGTAAATTCATATTTTTTTCTGATTTTTGTCTCACACTGTTTAATTTGTCTTGTCTAGTTTACTTATTTCAGTTTTCAGAGTTATTGCTCCACCTTCTGCCCATTTCTTATACTTTTTATCCTCATGGTTTGCAAATCAACAAATTAATAGATATGCGTGACGTGAGCAGCAAAATCATTTAAAGATACACAAAATGCTGATTTGGCAACTTTACAAGCATTTATTTATTTATTTTACATTTGTTTACTGGGATATTCCGACTGGATACATATCCATTTTCAGTGGAGGCCCGGGGAGAAAAGCTCCAAATAGACAAACTTACATAGATTGCACAAGAAGTTAGATAACATTAGAAAATATAAAACAAAGTGATTATGTACAATGGTTTAGTAGTGTTCCCTAGTAGGGGCTCACAATTCTCATGGACAGACACAATTAAAAGCAAGAGACATCAGATTGGATATAGAGCTTGGTGATATAGTTGCATGTTATGAAATTTACAGATTATGCTTTCAGTTTATAACTTAATCAGGGTTGGTACATGGGCAAAGCCAGTTCACTTTGAGATACTGTTTGAGGTTTTTTTTTAAGAGACTTTTGGAGAATTGTAGGGTTATATAGTTTGACAACAAATTCTAGGTTTTGCCAACAAAGTTGGCAAACAGGGATTCACTAGCAGAGTTATTAACTTTGTGGGTTTGGACCAGTAGTTTGTTGGCTGACCGTAGGGATCTCAGGTTGCTATATGGCTTAATAATATTTATAAGTGAGGGGGAATCCTCAGGGTGGTACAGAATTTTGTGCGCTATTAAGAGTTGATTGAATTCAATTAGGCTGGGAGTTCTAGCCACTCTAGTTGTTTCAGGTTCTGGCAGTGGTGGGTTCTATAGGTGGAGCCAGTGGCGAATCTGGCAATATGGTTGTAGGTATCAGACAATCTACCTAGTTCGGATTTGTTGAGGTCTGAGAGTACAGGCGAGGCATATAAAGGAGTAGAGAGTAGGTGTGACCGGGCAATTGCAGTCCTAGCCAGTGGGGTTAAAAATGTCTTGTTTCTATACAGTGATCCAAGCTTCTTATTGATGGTCTGTATGGTTTTGTTGACTTGTAGGTCAAATTTGAGATTATTGCCTATGATAACCCCTAGAAGTTTGGGGTGTTGATTTGGGGAGAGAGTGATACCGTTGTTAGACGTGACAGAGAATGAAAGTGTGGCAGATCTACTAGTGGGGGTGAATAGTAGAAATTTAGTTTTATTGGGGTTCAGCAGCAGACGTTGGTTGGCGAGCCAGTTCTCAGTAGTGTTAAATGTGTTTTGGGTTAGGATTTGCAGTTCGGATGGGGAGGTGGCTGAGCAGATCAGAGTGGAATTATCTGCATATTGAATACAGGTAGCTTTAGGGATAGCAGCGTGAAGGTTGTTGATAAAAATAGAGAAGAGTGGTGGACCTAGTATGGAGCCTTGAGGGACACCAAGTGTGAGAGGTAGCTGGCTGGAGAGTTTGCCCTGCCACAGCTCCGCCTGTTGTCTACCAGTCAGGTAAAACTGGAACCACTGGACTGTGTGCTTATTGAGGGAAATAGATTTTAGAAAAAGAATGAGAAGTTCATGGCTGAACATGTCAAAGGCTTTTGATAGGTCAAGAAAGAGGGCGAAGGATAGCTAACACTGACTCCAAGTATTTTCTTAGGCCTTTGGTATGTATGGTTGTATGTTTGTCTGTATTTTTAATTTGTTTTTTTGCATAAATTTATAGACTATGTTTAAGCTGTATTTTATACACTTGCAGGTTAATTTTATAGCTGCAGGGTATAATTTTCAGGGCTATGTGAGGGAGGGCAGAGTGAAATTACTGTGTTCAGGGTATTATTTTAGGTGTAACAAAGAAGATACTGGGGGCAAACTAGCTAATTTTAACAATATGGAGGGAGCCAAATTACTGTGGGGGACAGCCTAAAAGGTGCCTTTAGACCCAGGTCAGCAATATACAGTACTTGCTTTAAATTCTAATCTATGCTCGTTTTTAAACACAGACAGCAACTTTAACAGTACAATTTGGTGGAACTTTTTAGCATTAGGAGCCTTATTTAAGGGCTGGAAAGTTTGGTGTTGTTAACCCAGCATGGCTGAATTTTGAACAGTTTAAGCAGAAAGACTTTAGAAAAAGTAGTAACCTTAGTTAGGTTTGTTATTGAGGGTAGACCAGTGTGGCTGTCCGTTTTATTTTTGTTTTTTTAAAAAAATTCCCAACTGGATGCAGACCTTCTAACTGTGCGAGCCTTTCAGGGTGGGGGCCGTGCGAAGAGATAACACCAAGTTTACAGCAGGACAGCAATCTGGGTTGGGGGCACTGGGGAGTTTTGACATTTGCAAAGGCACAAGCAAAGAGTGGTGTATGGCAATTTGAGTTTGTGAAGCATCTCCATCTAAGAACCATCATTTACAAGTGGGGAAGTAATGAGTTGTATGTTTTGGTCACCAGAAGCGTTGACTACACTTTGGATAGTCGAGTATACCGTAAATACCCGCATAACTCACTATTGCATGCGACCAGTTTCCATCCTCCTCATATCATAAGGAACAATCCAAAATCACAGTTCCTTTGTATGAGTTATATCTGTTCCAGTACAGATAATTATGAACATTATAGACAAGACCTGGTCTGCAGGTTCAAAACAAGGGGCTACAAATCTGGAAGTGTCTTGACCGCAAGTAATTGCACATCTGCTCAGGATAGGAATGAATTATTGACCTACAAGGAGAAGTAACAATCAGGGGCTTCTGATATTCATCTCCTGACCACATATGGATGTAATACCAACATACTGATGGATATTATCAACCAAAATTGGAATAGATTGCTAGCTGATCACAAATTATCTAACGTTCTTAATCACAAATCTTCATTTTCCTTTCGTAGAGGTAAGACATTGGGCTCATATTTTAGCCACTATAAACGGTGGCAGGAATCTGCTAGACATAAACAACAACAAACTATCACAGGTGAACCTCTATATGGCTGTGTCCCTTGTGTACACTGTGCACATTGTTCCAGAGAAACCAAATCTAAACACTTTGCTAGCAAAAACACAGTTGTAGTATTTTATATAATTTTTTTAGCCAACTGTAACACAGATTGGGTCATTTATCTTGCCACATGTTCTTGTTCAGCATTTTACATTGGACAGACATCTGGAACACTAAGACCACGTATGACTGAACATTTTAGTGACATCAGAAATAAAAGACAATCTAATGCCCTATACAAGCATTCCATTACACACACAACTGCAAATTTTAGATTTACCATTATTGATAGGGTCATAGGAGACAGATGTAATAAAACTGGTTGGCACTCCATTCTAAATAATAAATAAAAAAAGTGAATAATTAAACTGGGTGTTTTTTTCCCCCTGGACTAAATGAACAGTTTTAATCAACCAATGAGAAGGGCTTATGTTGTTAACTGCATATATTTAATGGGGAATGGTACTAGTGAATGGCTCACACTGAGGAAGGCTTTATTTAGCCGGAACCGGTCTGGTTCTTTGGTTTTTGTACCTTTTTGCCTATATGCCATAATTAAACAGAATATTTTACACCACTTTGTGCTGGCCTGTTGTTTCTCAAACTAATGAGCTGTCCCATAAATTCAGCTTACCCATGTTGCAAACTGCTGACAACTCAAACAAAACTAACTTCACATAATTAAGAAAATAATATGGTGATGCTATTAGTAATGGCTAGTACTGGCATTTAGAGAACCATACAACTAGACGATTAGTTGGCTAGATTGCCAACTGGATCACAGATAGGATACAAAAAAAACAAAATTGGTGAAGTTACCTCCACAAAGACACCAGTCACCAGTAAAGTCCCCAGGGTTCTGAGCTGGGACATCTCCTGTTTGGCATCTACATTTCCTAAGTAAAAACCAATAACAAGGACTCAAGCTGACTAAGTCTGCAGATGGCTGCAAGATAGGAGCACTCATTGAATCCACAAATGATTTGGCCATCCTGCAGGAAGATTTGTTCCAAACAAATAGCTATTGTCAAAATCATGGTCTGAAACTAAATGCCAAAAAATGCATTATTGTATCCTTTGGGAAGTCATCTTCCCCAGGGAGCTACAACACTGATGATATGCTCCTAAGAGTTGACCCAGTTGTTCAGGATTTGGGAACTTTTATGTGGACAGTGACCTGACTTTTGACCAATGGAAGTCTTTCCATATTACAGAGCTCATAAACAAAGGAATTATGTCTAGATCTAGCAATGTCATTGTCCCCCTTTACTAAGCCTGCATTAGACCAGTCATTGAGTATAATAACTCCGTTGGCATGTATCTGTCCAGAAATATGCAACAACTGGAATGCCCACATAGATACCTTACTAAAAGGATACAAGGCCTGAACGATATATCCTAAAAGGCCCACTAAAAGCCCTGTTACTATACTCTGTATCATACAGATTGCTAAGGGGGGACCTGTGCCTAGCACACAAGGCATCATTTGACCTAATACTGATGGATTTACTGCACATCAGCAAGTCAAATGGATTCAGAAATACTCAGTCTAGGGCTATAAACCTCTTCTGCACAATCGACAAAAAAGTGTATCACAGAAGATACCACTGCTATGAAACAGACTCCCCATCCCCATAAAACAAAACTTGTCCCTGTCCATATTCAAGTACAACTTAGATATATGGATGGGAAACAGAAAGTTTACAGGAAAACTTTCCAACTCCAAGAACGCCAATACTTTATTACAGCAGTAATAAAGTATTGGCGTTCAAATTCCAACTCCAAGAATGCCAATATTTTATTACAGCAGTAATAAAGTATTGGCGTTCTTGGAGTTGGAATTTTCTCCTGTTATTCAGCACTTATTTTCTAACTTCTGGTTTATACCTACATCAGCCTTTGGTCTGAAGAAACAGAAAGTTAACCCCAGGACTGACCCCTGTGCTACTATTGGACATAGGGAGCTCCTAAATGTTTTATCTCATGCATGGAAACTCTTAAATTATGTATGATATGATCCCAGTTATTCTCACTATAGGTAATATATAATTATCAGCCATAGGATGGGTAAGGCCAATCTCTAACCAAATAAAATTGACTAGGCTTAAAATGGCCCACAAGGGCAGCTAGCCTACTACTTACCTATGAACCTATGGAACTCCTTTATCTACTCAGATTGATAAAACCCATTCTCACTTGTCACTAAGATTACTTTAAATATTAGGCGAAGCTGAATAGACCCTGCTAAAATCATACAATACAGGTCATGTTGTGTACTCATTCTGTGCCATGGGTTCAGAGGTCAGTGTAGTTAATGAGATTTGGGGATGTCCAAAGATTATAATATGTACAGAATGGCTGCATCATATCTAACCGTATAACCCGAATGATGTATTAGAATTTAGAATTTTTCATTGCACATGAAAATATTGATAATCGGGAACTGGGACAATAAAACCGATATTGTTCTCTGGCATTACACAGCAGCATCCTACTGAAAATGCCCTGCACTAGAAGGTGCTAAAGTTTATAACACAAATCTGCAAATGATGCAATCAGTATCTCAGCAGAAAGTGTCTGAACCATTAACTATTTAGGTCTTATGATTAAAAGCATGTAAGTTTCTGACAACCACTCAGAAAGATTACTTAATTGCTTTATATATAGTTTTCATTCAAATGGTTGACAACTCATTTGGTTGACAACTTTGTGAGGCCGTAAAAATGAGTGACAGGACAAATGTGTGATTGCTGTTTATGAGAATCAAATTTGGTTGAATTAAAGTTTTATGCAGTGTAGGTATGTATGACTATGAAAGAAAAGGAATGGTCCCTCACTAGCAACCCCCCCCCCAGGAGTACCCACTTCCTTACTAAGTCCTCTCTTATTCAGTTACACCCCTAACTTCTAAATTTCTCTAGCATGTCGAAGGGCCAGATGCTGGCGTCCTCTCCTGTCCAGTTGGTGAATTTGGGAATATTGAGGCAATGTTACAATTGCCTCATGTACACTGACAACCCTCTCCTCATCCCACATAACACAAATACTTGCGAGAGATGCAGCTATTTAGCCAAACTGGAGGCTGAGCTCTCTCAACTGAGGACTGGCAAGACTGGCAAGACCAGACAGGAGGAGAAGGCAGCTACACACACCACAAAACCAGTCTCACATAAAGCTATCACAACAATGAATCAAACACATAAACACACAAGTCATACTCGGAGGCTCTGAGCAAAAATTTACCTAAACAGCAGAGGCCTCCAAAGCAGACATCCAAGCAACTGCCACCTCATGACACACCACAGGCAACACATAAACCACAAAATCAGTGTGCAAAGCAGTCACAGCCCTTAAGGCCAAATACAACACCAAACATACTTGTCATAGGTGACTCCATAGTCAGACACACTGACGTCCCACTCACCAGGCTGAACAAGGAGAGGGTCACAGTAAGCTGCCTATCAGGCGCTAGAATCTGCCACATAACACAAGCACTCAGGTCACTCCACAGCAAGTACAAATATGACACAGTCATTGTCCATGCTGGTGTGAACGGCCTGAGACGCACCTCCTGGACTACATGAAAAGAGACATAGAGGAGCTCTCTGATTATGTAGCCCAGGCAGGTATGACCCTGACCCTGAGCAGTATCCTTCCTTCACCAAGAATGATGCCACAACATAGAGACAAGATGATCAGCTTTAAAAATTGGCTTAATTTCTGGTGTCATTCAAAGGGGATCCAGTGTCTGTCTGCCTGGGATGACATGCTTGACAAGCCACGCTGCTTCGCAAGGGACGGCTTGCACCTGTCACCCCTGGGATTCCGGATATTGGCTAAGGCCCTTGCCACCCCCATAGTGCCTTTTTTAGGCAAGGCTCAAATTCTAAACCTACCACCCTAGAAAACAAAAATGGGAAGAAACTAAGGGTAATGCTGCTCAATGCCAGAAGTCTAAATCTCAAAATGCACGCACTCGAGGCCCTTCTCAGTATGGAGAACATCGATGTCTATGCTGTGACTGAAACCTGGTTCAAGGCTCCTGAGAGCACCCTAACAGTATCAGGTTTTACCTCATATCATGCGTTCTGGCCCCAAAACCCGGACCACACCACAAAAGGAGGGGGTGTATCCATATTCATCAAGGATACCCACACCTCCAGGTTGGTGGCAACGCACGAAGCATCGGAAACCATCCAGGTGCAATTAACCATAGGCAAAACTGCTCTACAATTTGTAGCATGCTACAGGCCACCCTCTCAAACTCAGGAACCCCACACAGCCTTCCTGAAGACACTGGAGGGTATAAATGTATCTCCAAACACCATTATATTGGGTGACTTCAACTACCCGAATATAGACTGGGAACATTACTCAAGCCCCAACTTTCTAGCCCAAAGGTTCCTGGAGTTCATAAATTCAAATGCCATGGAACAACTAGTCACCGTTCCCACAAGAGGAGAAAATATACTAGATCTCATCATCACAAACATGGGGACAAAATGCTCCACACCGGAAGTATATCCCTCATTGGTGAGATCAGATCACAAACTTATCTCACTGGAAATCCACATCCCGCCCCCACCCCAAACAAAAAAGACCACAGTGAAGAACTTCTCTAAAGCAAACTTCACACTACTCAAGACTGGTGTAGTATCCTTCAAGGCCCCCAAGCCAGTGGAAACCACAATCCAAGCTGCGGAAGCCCTTACAAATGCCTTCTACGAACACCTCCAGGACTGCATTGATCAGGCAATCCCTAATAAAACCAAGAGTCTTTCCACCAGGGGCAAGCGTCCAGTCTGGTGGACCCCGGCCATAAACAAACTTTACAATAAGAGGAGAAAGCTGTTACATAATAGAGCAAAATCCATAAAAGAGAAGACACCCTTGATCATTATTAGTAAAAAAATACGAGCACTCATAAAATCATCCAAGGCCAACTTTGAGAGAAAAATTGCAATAGATTCAAAAGACAATCATAAGGCCTTCTTCAGCTATGTTAGAAACCTGGGTGGGAACTCCCAGATATGCGCAGAATTAGTCCAAAATGATACAAAAATCACTGAACCCACAGACATTGCCAACATACTGGCAGACAGGTTCAGTGCAAACTTCACCCCCCTCTCCCCCCCAAAAGGAGAGATAACTATCCCAGCGGAGTGTAGCCTCCCAGACATCTCAAATGCACAGGTGAAAGCTGCTCTCTCTAAAGCTAAAAACACAGCATCAATGGGACCAGATGGTGTCCCCGGCTGTGTGCTACACGAACTCAATGAGGAACTAAACCTGCATATAAGGCAGCTGTTTAATCTTAGCCTTACCACAGGATACATGCCCAAGGAGTGGCGTACGGCAACTGTGGTCCCACTCCACAAAGGCGGTGCCTCTACGGACCCTGGTAATTACCGCTCCATAAGCTTAACAAGCCTGGTCTGCAAAGCTATGGAGAGGATCATAATGGAACTCATAAACAAAGACATAGGGGACTTGCAGACATTGGACCCGACCCAGTTTGGCTTTGTCAAGGGCAGATCATGCCTTTTGAACTTGGTCATCTTCTTCGAAACAGTCACCAAGACCATTGATGAGGGAAAGGCAGTCTATACAGCCTACCTTGACCTTGCAAAAGCTTTCGACACAATACCCCACTCGGGTATTATAGAGAAACTTACCAGCTTAAATGTAAACCCATATGTCACAAGATGGGTTGCAAACTGGCTAAAGGACAGAACCCACAGGGTTAGAGTTGCTGGCGCCATGTCAGACTCCAAGCCGGTCACAAGTGGTGTCCCACAGGGCTCAGTCCTTGGCCCCCTGTTGTTCGGCATCTACTTCTCAGAAGTACAGGCAAACATAGGAGGACTATGGCGCCATAGTGGAAAGTACATCGGACACAGATATCCTTCAGAGGGGTCTCACGGAAACTGAAAACTGGTGCCAGAGCCATGGCCTGAGGTTAAATGCCAAAAAATGTATAGTCATACCCTTCGGGAAAAACAAGGTAACCCCAAGCTACCATATAGGTGGCAATCCATTAAGCACAGAAGAGGTTATCAGGGACCTGGGGACCCAGGTTGACAGTGGCCTTTCTTTTGACACTCACATTGCTAAAGTGGTTAGAAAGACCTTCTACATTGCCCACCTGATCATGAAGGGATTCACATCCAGATCAAGTGAGGTCATTGTTCCCCTGTACTCTTCACTTATCAGACCAATGATCGAGTACAATGCCCCATTCGGGATGTATCTCACCCGACACCTGCAGCAATTGGAGAGACTCCAAAAGTTCCTCACCAAAAGGATAAAGGGACTCCAAAATCTGTCATATGCTGCCAGAATGAAGAAGCTCCAGCTCTATTCAGTCGCATACCTCCTGCTCAGAGGTGACCTGTGCCTGACATACAAGGCCATGTCCAACCCGGAATTAATGGACATGCTCCACCTCAAAAAATCCAAATCTACCAGATCCACTAGAGCAAGCGACTTAAACCTTAGCACGGATATAAATAGGACATGCTGGAGGGATAGATTTGTCACCCAGAGACTCCCTATGCTGTGGAATAAAATCCCGGTCCATGTGAGGCAGAGCACCTCGCTGGCTCTGTTCAAGAGAAATCTTGACCGGTGGATGGGAGATCGTAGGTTTACCCCAGGAATCATCTCTGTGTCACTGCTGGACAGAGGCACAACAAACTAATGGGCACAGTATTTTTTAACATAAGGGGTGGCGTAAGCCACAAAACTTTGGGCTAGGCTTATAAATGCCTTAGGGCAGATAGCCTAGTATAAACCTATGAACCTATGAACCTATGCAAAGGTTGAGGTTGTGAAAATGTGCGAGATTGCACTATAGCAGCTAGTGTGCATGTGACATTGTTGCTTGGTTAGGTTTAGAGTTAGGACTAGGTAAGGGAATAGATTTAGTGTTGTGCCTGTTTGGAGTTGTGTGCGTTGTGTATCATTTTTTTATGTGTACTAGTACTGCACATGAAAGGAATTTTAGTAAAGTAATGTGTAGGGTTAGGGTTAAGAGCAGGAATACAGACAGGGGTACATATGAATAAGGTGGTGAGGAAGGGGAAAGCTGTTTATTGTTTCTGAGCAATATAAATAAAAAACATTTACAAGGAAAATCTTTTCTTTGTTCCTTAAGTATTACAATGTATTATTTCCTGTTTACTTTGTTAGAAATCAGGCTTGTACAAGTTTTTCAAAAGATGTGAGTATTTAATACTATGGCGAAATATGAGTTATTTGTCTGAGTAAACATTTGTCTTTTCAAAGTCATTTTACCTGAATGTGATTTATAAGATTTGGGCATTTTTCTCAGTCTAAATGATAAGGCAGAATGTGTTTTCTGCAAAGTTGCTATTTGACCCAAAAAACAGTTGCACTGCAGTTAAGCAGTGGTTTACATGATTGGTCTGGAAGTGCTGTTGCAAACAATTCTCTTCAGCCTAGGAAAGAAACAATATAACAGTACAGCTGTACCTGTAGCAGTTGCTTCTGACCTAGTGACAAGCTATCTGCTGGGATAAGTGTTGTAGATTTCTCTTTCTGTTCCCGGCCTTGCTTATAATAACATTACCTCTGGCATTCAAGCAGTTACTGTGTCTGCACATCTCTTTACTTTTTCATTCCTCTTTGATTTAAATGCTGTACTGACTCTTTGCTCTGTTAGTATTCCCACACAGTCAGGATCAGCATAGCTACAGTGATCTAACTGGTTTTATCATTTACTTTAGTAAGAAACAAATGAGGCTCCTGGAGCTGCCTCACTTGATACTGTACATGTGTCCATTTTACAAAAGACTGACCAGTATAACAACATAATGACTCATTCAGCTTTTTCTCTCTGTGTGATATGTGCTGCCAAGCATATCTTAGCAAAACTGATATGTCCCATAAAAAGAATACTACATCAACTGGTTAACCAGAGAGAACATTACGGATTTGGATAAAAAGTTTGTTAGCTTAATCTGTCTTCTTGGGCTACCTGCAGATTTTCGTAAGCATTATTAACTCATTAAAATGTATTATTGATATTGGACAGGTTATGCTCTTAAGTACCTTAAACTGTGAAAAGACAACATGTTACACAGAGAAGGTGGCAAAACATCTTAGTGCACTGTCCTGTAATTTGAACACCACTGTGTAGTTTTATTATTTTTTTATTCCACCATTTTTAGGTGAGCCATCTTGGCCCCAGAATCTTACTGATCATGTATGAATGAAAAGAAAGTTAGTAAATATTTTCCCTGCCCTATGCCAAATATAGTAATAAATGCAGCTAATATAATTCCCATCCATTTCTTTCTGCCAGAAAGTGATGTGATAATAAAAGTAACATAAAAGTAACACTATGCTTTCATCTTTAGTCCACCATTGCACGGCACTGCAGAAAAGCCAAATCTGTCATGCTTCATGGTTTATATCACTCCCTCTAATAACTCCCATGGTAACTCCCTTTAATTTAGCTATACAGTAGAGAGTCAATAATCCAAACTAATTGGGACCTAGGCTAGTTCGGATAATCAAACATATAAATGAACTGGATAAAAAACGTCTAGAATTATTATTATTTTTTTTTTGGCATGCAGGAATATACTTTTCACCCATTCAGTGGTTCCAGTGGACAATAAAGAATATTTTTCACACATGAGCTGACTACAAGCTTAAAATCATGCTCAAGTGAATATGTATAATGTTTACATATTCAGACTTTATGATTTTTCCTACCCCAAAAGCTATGGAAGGCCGGTTCTGATAACTGACTGTTCAGATAATCGACATTTGGATAATCGACTCTCAAATCTCTACCCACCTCCATCTGATGGATCAGCAAGGGGTGAACTGCACACTGCACAAAACCTTTAGTAAAATAAATATCTCAGATGTTTGAGTAAGGCAAAGTGTGTTTATGGTGTAAAAAACACAGCAGTGTGGATTGGGGCCCTGAGATAATTGTCACTGTACAGACAAGTGGAACATCTATACCTGGTTGCTGTGAGATATCCACAGTGAGAGGGAGAAAGCCCCTGGTTTCAGTAAGTAGATCTATGGTGTTCCAGTTAGGTGCCTTCACCATCAAGCAACTTCCTGGATCTAGCAGTTAGTGAGGGCTCTTCTGTTTGGATTCTTCCTCTGTTCAGGTTCCAGGTGGTGAAGTCAGTGCAAAAGAGGGATAGATAAAGGGCTAGAAATTGGGAGGTATCAGGGCAGTTAACAAATCTCCAGATAGAGAGGGTGTTGCCATGCTGCCCAGGGTGGGGTTAGATGATGGAAGAAGCTGATGTAATCTAAGCTTATAAGAGAAGTATTAAAAAAAAATGGTTCCTATTTTTGGGTCTTCTTCCCCCAATATTTATGGCTTTGTCTAGAGTTGATCTCAGAGGTTGACAGGTGTGAGTTGAAGGGCAATTAACCAACCTCCTGATAGAAAGGGTAGTGCCATGTTGCCCAGGGTGGGGTTAGATGATGGAAGAGACTGATGTAATCAGTATGGGTGTAGGCTGTCACTTAATCTAGGAGGCTAGTATTTGGCCCCCTTTTCTCACCCCTAACAAGAAAAGGAAAGCCCACTTCCCAAATCAGTAGTAGAAAACATTTCCAAATACATGAAGTTTGCTGCTTAAGTTTGTATGGATGTGGTAAAAAACATTTTCAAACTCCAACAGTTATTGTCTAGGTTTGCACACATCTTCAGATCCCAAAAAAGGAAAAGGGGGGGAATAAACATTATGGTTTGTTTCCTGCATTACTAGTTCACCAGACAAAGTGTACTAAAGTAGATGCAGTGATTTACAAGTCTAATTTCTTAATTTGCTTTTTCATATTAACAGCAACAATTACAGTTAATTACCAGTTAAAGTCCAAATCATGGGCTAAACAGTACCCAGAAGTAAGTGTTTAAGCTGTATAGGTTCATAGGTTCATAGGTTTATACTAGGCTATCTGCCCTAAGGCATTTATAAGCCTAGCCCAAATTTTTGTGGCTTACGCCACCCCTTATATGAAAAAATACTGTGCCCATTAGTTTGTTGTGCCTCTGTCCAGCAGTGACACAGAGATGATTCCCGGGGTAAACCTACGATCTCCCATCCACAGGTCTAGATTTCTCTTGAACAGAGTCAGCGAGGTGCTCTGCCTCACATGGACCGGGATTTTATTCCACAGCATAGGGAGTCTCTGAGTGATAAATCTATCCCTCCAGCACGTCCTATTTATATCCGTGCTAAGGTTTAAGTCGCTTGCTCTAGTGGTTTTGGTGGATTTGGATTTTTGAGGTGGAGCATGTCCATTAATTCGGGTTGGACATGGCCTTGTATGTCAGGCACATGTCACCTCTGAGCAGACGGTATGCGACTGAATAGAGCTGGAGTTTCTTCAATCTGGCAGCATATGACAGATTTTGGAGTCCCTTTATCCTTTTGGTGAGGAACTTTTGGGGTCTCTCCAATTGCTGCAGATGTCGGGTGAGATACATCCCGAATGGGGCATTGTACTCGATCATTGGTCTGATAAGTGAAGAGTACAGGGGAACAATGACCTCACTAGATCTGGATGTGAATCCCTTCATGATCAGGTGGGCAATGTAGAAGGTCTTTCTAACCACTTTAGCAACGTGAGTGTCAAAAGAAAGGCCACTGTCAACCTGGGTCTGCAGGTCCCTGATAACCTCTTCTGTGCTTAGTGGATTGCCACCTATATGGTAGCTTGGGGTTACCTTGTTTTTCCCGAAGGGTATGACTATACATTTTTTGGCGTTTAACTTCAGGCCATGGCTCTGGCACCAGCTATCTGTTTCCGTGAGTCCCTTCTGAAGGATATCCGTGTCCGATGCACTTTCCACTATGGTATGATTTATGGTTTGGGTTCCTGAGTGCAAACACACTTTTAATGGAAATGCTTGAGTTTAGACCAGGGTGGTGGTGAGTGTCTAGCCTGATCTGCTAGCTTAACTCCATTTGTTTCCTTCGAGTGGACCCATATTGAGCTTGTTCAGGATGTGGAAGTGGTGGAAACCTCCATGATCTGGGAAATCACAGCAGTGCTTAGCTAGTTGTTTTTTGAGGATCTGGAAATCTTATGTTAGACAGATAGTGCGCCAACCTGCTTTTGAACTTGTTCATAGTTTTCCCTACATAAAAACATCTGCAGCCATTACAGTGTGATTGGTATGTCACAAAAGCAATGAAGAAAGAATGAATACTGAATGCATTTAGAGGATTTTCAGAATGTGCAGCACATCCTTAAGCTCAGTCAGTTAGCATCTGTGATTGAGGTTTCCATTAAGTGGATAAAGTTCTAGGAATATCCTCTAACAAGGCAGTGTATATGGCATTTATTTATTTTATTTGACATTTGTTGAGTGGGAGTGCCCAACTAAACAAAAGCCCTTTTTCAGCGGAGGCTCGGGGAGAAAAGCTCCACTAGAGAACAGATAGATACTTACAAACAGGCAAACAACCTAAGGAGTTCATAAAGTGAGAATAATAAAGAAATTTTACAACAATCTAAAGAGTACATACGATGAGTACAGTAGAGTAAATTGCATAGTTCTTTTTTCTGCATTTAGTAAACTTGTACTATTTATACTTCGCAGCATGGTTACAGTGGGAGGATGCTGAGATTTGGATATGTTGAGAATTACTATGATACAGAGCAGTTGGCCAGTAGATAAGTTATGTACAGGATACACTATAAAAAGCTTAAGTTAAGGCAGCTAAGGAGATTTAGAATGAACAGTGTTGGTGCTCTGGGGGTATAAAGTCACAGTGATGAATGGGAATTGTAAATATACATAACAGTTGCGGAGGCAATAGATCATTAATTTAAATATTTTTGCATACTACAGGTAGAGGGGCTGGGGGGAAGTAATAATACGTGATACGGAAGAATAGAAGGATGGGAAGTGAAGGTGAGGGTGGGAGGTAATTAGAGAGGGAAAAGTAAGGGAGGTAGGAGCAGAATGAGAACATAAGAGGAAGCAAAGATTCAAGGAGTTTGGAATAGGTGGGAAGTAGTACAGCAGAAAAGGTAGATAGGAATAGTGGAGCGAGGGGACAGAGTGGGTGTGCTTCGGGGGGGGGGTTGGAGTTAGCTTTTGCAGTTGCAAGTTGAGATGTCAAAAATGTACTTTGGAGATGTCTTTTTTTTAATTTGTTTGTAGTAGTTATTTTTCTGATGTCTGGGGGAAGCTTGCTCCAGTTTAGAGCAGGGAAGTAGCTATATAGGTTTTGGCTGATGGATTTTTTTGGGCTTAAAGATTTCAAGTTGGTGTTGGTTGGAGCTCCTGATGTTTCTAGCTGGCGTATGCAGACAGACTAGGGAGGAGATGCTAGGGCAGGTGGTGGATTTCTAGAGGATGAGGTGCATAATAGATAGTTGAGAGAGTTGTAGTTATTGGGGGAACTGTGGCCAGTTTAAAGCAGAGAGTGAGAGACAGTGATGTGAGTTAGGTGGTTGGTAAGAAGCAAACTGGATAATTTTATTGCAGGTGGTTTTAAGTTTGGATTGTAGGATGGTCTGTAGGTTAATAAAGATTTGTGAACTATAGAAGAGACTTGGAAGAAGATAGGCATGAGCTAAAGAGACTCTGGAGTGTTGAGTGAGTAGCTTTTTATTCCAGTAGAGTACTCCAAGTTTCTGGTGGGGGGATTTTATGAGATACGAGAAAAGGAAAGCAAAACCACTGAAGGTTTTGGCTTAAACTATATCAAATGACATATGGAGAGATATGGTCAGCCTTGTCAGTGAATACAAAATTGCAGTGCATAGATTTAGGTAATTTGTAATAGTCACTATCTGGCCTCATTCAGAAATACCTGTAACCTAGCCTTCCCTTCTTTGCAGTTAAACATAAAAGGCTACTCTCTACTTAACCTTAGAATTATCTGCTTCTTCTTTGATACCTTTAGACACTGAACATTCTACAGGTCAGCTTCTATGACTTAGTAAATTCTGCTCAAGTAAAATTACTGCCTGTGTTTTGTAAACATCCACAAATATTCATCTTTTTAATCGCAACAACTAGATGGTGAAACACCATCATAATGGCTTTCTGGAAACAGTATTGTGGGACATGGAGCTAACAGATTTGGAGGTGGTGGTAATAATTTGTCATCTAAGTGACTCTCCATGACTTATGTGTCCAGGAGTTTCCGGCTTGACCATTATCTGCAAGTGATTCCATTACCACTGCGTTTTCTTCAAAGGTCCAGTCCATGCATTCAATGATGTGCTTTCTGACTTGATTGTAAGACACCGTCAGCTAGACAGGAGGAAAACAAAGCACTTAAAGACCCTTGAAATGCTGCACTGAAGCAGGTTATGTTTCCATGAGTGATGTATGGAAAACTCATTTCACTGAGACAACATGATATTCCAGGACGTATGAACAATAAAATGTTTTGAGAACCAGCAGTGCTTTTTTGAGGTCTGCTAAAGTAATGAAATCTATAATAGATGCCCTAATACACTAGTAGGTGTTCTTCCATCCCTGAGATGAGCATCATTATCTGTCTCATCTTCCTCAGCTTTCTAATACTTGAACAGTGGACCAAACTATATTCTGTTAATGTATGCTGTGACACATTATTTTTATAGCAGTACATTTTCCCCACAGGTTACTATTCCAATGTAGGAACATCCTGACTACAGTGTTATAGTCTCAATGGCTCAACAGGTTGCATACTCACCTTTGGTGCTAGAAGAATGCAAGTTTGTCATTTTTTTTCAAACCCCAGGTAACTGGGTTCATTTTCCATTACTGACACTGCAGTGCAGCATTAGGGAGTGCTGCATTTCTGAGTTTGCCATCATTGCCTGAGATGGTGGTAGCACAGCAGGATGTAAATTATCCCACTGACATCCTGGCTTCCCAAGATTTTACACTTACCTTAAGCATTGTCATATGGTATTGAGAGAGCACATAGATCCTTGACTTTATCTTCCTCAAAGAACAATTCTTTTCTGAGATCTACCATAGTAAGATTTTTTTTTTCTTCTCAAAATAAAGAATTAGTTCTTAAAACTGACTGGTCAAAGTCTCCTCTCAAAACAGATGATAGAATAATTTATGTTGATAATGATTATTCTGCACCTGCCATCTCTAAAATATATTTTTTTTACCCTTAATAACAGAACTTAAGAAAAAACAGAGCAAAGTTGACATATTGTTTCCTGCCAGACTAAACATTTTCCTTCCTGATAAAACCAAATTCTTCAAAGTCTTGGATTCTGCTATGTCATTCCTGAAAACTAATAATATTTTGGAACAAATAGAAGATATGGATTGGCACATCTCCTTAAAGAGACAAGCAGAAAGAACTGGATGGGAACTGAATGAAAAGAGCAGAAATTAAAAGACAAATAACTTACTAGCCAAATTTCTTAACATCAGTTATTTTCATAATGTAAAAATATTACTTTCTTTATTTCTTTTATATTTGTGAACTTGCTTAACAATTCTCTGCTTTGATTGACAGCTTACACGAGGAAAAGGAGACTTGGATGTTCTTTACATTAAGGTAACTTAACCTTTTTATTTCCTGTCTCTTTCTTGATATTAAATTCCTTTCTTTTAACATTAATTACTTTATAACTCTCCAGCATATATATGCAGTATTTCTGGTAAATGTTGTGTAGTAGTATTATTTCTTTTACTAATATTATTTAGTTGAGATCTATTTAATGTTCAGGTCTCCTTGCTTCTCTCTGTGTATATATATATTTTTTATTCCAGTACATAACCTGTAACTCGATTGAATGGTTGCTTAAGCTCATCTACGATGTGTAATACTTTATGGTTTGCCTCTTATTTATAGGGAAATTGGTCATATAATGTTTATTTTTGCTGCGGTTGCTTTGGTTTTGATACCTTAATACTAATGTTTTATGGCTTTATATGACGCTTTTAATAGTGGCACTGTTGGCATGACCGTTTTCTCTCTTAAGGATATGGTTTCTCTTGTAAGTTTTTTTTTTTCTTTTTCTTTGAGACTGCTCATCTGTTTCTACAGTTTGTATGTGCTTGTCATTAATCTTGAAAATGTCAAAAAAATATATAAAAGGAACACCAGTTGCAATGGAAGCCGGGATAAATAACAAACAGCCAACAGTATGGTTACTAGTTAATCTTGAAATGTATTTGGTGCCTGTGTGTGTATGGAGATGGAGTGTAATGTTTGTGAAGGGTGATGTTTTCTTTTCTGATTTTTATTTTATGTATGTTTTCTCTGTTTGATTGTGGTGTTCTGTTGTGATCTTGGTGCAGGGATGTTGTGGGTGGTAGAGTTGTGATAGTTTATTTCTTGCTCTTTGACTTTATTTTTTATGATTGTTGGGAGAAAGGGAAAAAGTGTGAGAAATCTCAAATTTTTTTCTTGAAAGATGTGCGTGATCACTTGTGAGAGCTCGGCTTTTTAGGCTAAAGATTTCCTTAGTAATGCAGACAATTGACTTTCTCTCTGATTATCTGTATAAGTTTAGTTAACCTTCAGACCAAGGTCATGAGTTAAATGTATTATCAGCTGTGTTCTGATTCATTAAAAGGTTTCAGATGTCAATCAGTTTGTAATGAGTGGCTCTCAGGTTTTATGCAGCAGGTTATGAGACAATTCTCTGGCTGAACTCTGAAAAGGAAAAGAAAGGAGTATTCTTCCATATTACAATTTAAGTAGTAATGTCAACATGACATTTTTAAACATGATATCCTTTAATGTTTAATCTAAGTTTTTTAAGTTAAGCGGTGATTATCCAATTGGTTTCTCTCTCTCAATTGGGTTCTGTGTACATTGTCACTTGATCACTGTTTATGTTTTTTTAAAGCCTTATTTTAGTACTGTGATGGGATACAGTTTGCAAAATTGTAGTTAATATGCAACTTGTTTATTACAAATACTTGAGAAGGAAAACGAAATGTTAACAAATTGGATATCCAACTCTGTATTGCTCTTCATCTCAAATATGAAGATTGTGACACTTACAGTAATATTCTGAGTTATGCCATTAGGCATGCAATGTAAATGTGCATATGTGAGTGTCTGTATGTGTCTCCATAATAATTCAAAATGAGCAAAACGGCAATGGTTTTTGTGGCATGGAACCTATAAATTGAATATATATGAGCATATCTGTATTAAGTTATTAAAATAATGTCTGTTAGTTAATAAATGGTTTCATATTTAATTGGCTAATTGACAAACGCTAACTTTCTGTAGGGGGGACTGATTTACTCCTGTGGTATTTGGAAAAGATACTTATATTGTTTATGTAGTTCTGAAAGGTATTAGTTCGCATTTCTTTTTGATTCTTTTGGTTCCTTCAGTAGTACTGATTAATCTTAAATGCCTTATGTAACTTAATAGGTTGAAATACAAATATTTCCTTTGAGGGTTCTGTTTAAAATATAAAAGAAGAGCTATTCTGTTACAATAACAGATTGTCAAGTCTTTTTTTTTATATATAAAATGCTTTTACCAATATCTATCTATATATATATATATATATATATATATATATATATATGTATATATACAATATATATATATATATATATATATATATATATATATATATATATATATATATATATATATATATATATATATATATATATATATATATATATATATATATATATATATATATATATATATATATATATATATATATATATATATATATATATATATATAAAATACAACTTAATACAACTACTATAACTTCTTATTTTCTAGAGTCTGAATCTATTTTTTTTTTTTGGGGGGGTCTGTTTAAATGCAATAATAACATATATTTTAATATTTGAAACAGTTTCATTTTGATATATATAACAGTGAATCTACAAACAAATGAAAAGTTCAGAGAGTTTCTTATATATGTGAGGTCCTTTAATTGTTGTCTTGTTTTTTTTTTCTTTTCTTTTAATGATAATTTTGTTCTGAAACCAGCAGAGTGGAATTATACTTACTCTTGTTGGTGGGTGGGAATGTTTGATAGTTTTACTATTCAAACTAGGAGTGTTAGACTTCATGAGGGGTATGAAGGGTTTTAAAAGTTTTTGTTCAATGTTTTTGAAATACACTGTTTTGGGGTGTTGTCTACTGCTGTTACTAATATATTTATGGTTAATAATCTAAATCTTACTGATTATATTTGAACCACACTGAAAACCAAACAAAAAATATTTTCACCATAAACACAGGCCAAGTGAATAAAAAAACACATTTATTTGACAAAACAGTGAAAATCTCTATCGCCTCAGCTATGCTAGTCTTTACAAATTAGACCTTTTTCTGCAATAACCCCCACTTTTATACAACTCAACACTTTCTCCCAATCAATAAAAACAATTATACAATTAATAAAAATAACATTATAACAAACACTTCCAACTACATTCTTGATTCAAACCTCTTGGAAAGAGGGTGTCAAAGTTTAAAATCAACATTGTTTCCTTACTGATTATATGTTTATTATTAAGCAGTTCCTGATTTGGGGAGTAGTTCAATGTTATTATCATAATTTTGAAATTATGAAAACATCTGTTCTATATTTGTCAAATGTATAATATGTCATATCTTGAATGCATTTCCATAAATATTAATGGTTTAAATATAATGGTTGTAAGAGGGAGGGTTTAAATAAATTTTTAAAAATTATTTAATTCTCAGATTTTTTATTTCTTTTTACAGGAGACACACTTGTTACACGTAGATATAGACAGACTTATTACTAAATATTACTATAAAGTAATAAGTTATCTAGTTCTCACTACAATCAGAAAAAAGAGGGGTGGCTATCTTGTGGATAAACGCTTTACCTATGCCTAAAATTATTGGCACATACAAAGATGACAAAAGTATGTTTTGTTCAATAATATTAGAAATTAACAGAAAACTATTTACCTTTATTCATTTAGATTTGATCCCTGTAATAGGAGTTAGAACTGTTAGACATTACTCAGATCAAATTGTCCATATCTCAAAAGGTAGTATTATATTGGCAGTAGATTTTAATTGTACATGAAAGGATGATGATACCAATATTTCTAGAAAGAGAAGAATATCTGCATCAGCTATGGAATTAATACAATGTATAGTTTTATTTCACATTAAAGATATAAATGAATTCTCATACTCAGAATCACTTTTTTTTATTCATTTTTCACAGAGACATGAAACGCAAGCTAGACTCGATAGAGTATATTTTTCAAATCAGTTAACAAATAGATTAGGTAAGGTCAAAGTAGTATCTTGTCTACTATCAGACCATAATGCTATAACTTTTAAGTTGATGTTAAAATTTAACAATAATAACCCTATTAAAAGGATACCTGCTTATATAACAAACTTGAAAGATTGTAAAGACTTCTTAATAAAAGAAATGCAGACCTTTATTGAAATTAATTACACAGAAGATATTTCAGAGATTTATTTATGGGATGCACTAAAAGCATATCTATATGGTAAAATTACCAACTGGTATGTTTTAAAGGGAAAGCAGTGGGATAAAGAATTGATTAAGTTCAAGAAAAAAATTGACAAATTAAAACTAGATAGTCAATAAGTAAATACTAACAAGACAAAATAAATTAATAATGTAAATTGTAAATATTTAGATATGTTAAATCATAAAACTATGATTAATGTGGAAAGGATTAAAATAATTAACTTTTCTGTTCTTCCAAAATCTATGCATAAGTTAGCTACTAGAACAAAAATACGTATAAATCTTATCATATTAAATAGTTATATTCTCCTAAGAGTAGAAAAAAGGTTACTGACATAGAAGACATCCTGAAAGAGTTTAGAAATCACTTTAATATAATTAAATATAATCCATTAATGGATTCTCAAGGGGAAGTTAAAACATTTATTAGAAACCATACTAAAAAAATAACTGAAGATCAGATGAAAACAATTGATAAGCCTGTTTTAATGTCTGAACTTAAAGCTCAAATTAACAATCTAAAATCTAATAAGGCTCCTGGTAATGATGGTATCATTTAAATTAATGCCTAAAGAAGCCTCACTTATTTTGCTCAAAGTTTTTTCCCATAGTTAACAATTGTTCATAAGAGTCATTTGCATATATCCCATGTGCCTCTGTTACAAGTGGTTTGGGAGGTCACTCATTGAAAGTTCTAGCTTGGCTGGAGTTTTCATTTAGTTTTTTCTGATTGATTTTTCAGTGTGACCTTATAACTCTTTGTTTTAATTTGTTATTTGGGATATTTTGCAGTCACCCTAATGATAATGGACATCAGCTGGGTATAACACCCCTGTGTTTCTTATGCTTAGTCAAATACTCTGCTTATGCTATGCTGACAAGGTCATAACAAGGCCAAAATATGCATATCCATAGCTAGTGGAATTTGGCTTTATTGTCCTGAAATTGTCCATTAAAACGACTTCAAATGCAAAAGTCATGGGCAATCAGAATCACCATATAGCTGAAACACCTGATGTTCATAAGGGTCATTTCCTTATATCCCATGTGCCTCTGTTACAGGAGGTTTGGGAGGTCACTCATTGAAAGTTCTAGCTTGGCTGGAGTTTTCATTTAGTTTTTTCTGACTGATTTTTCAGTGTGACCTTCTAACTCTTTGTTTTAATTTGTTATTTCGGATATTTTGCAGTCACCCTAAGGATAATGGACATCAGCTGGGTATAACACCCCTGTGTTTCTTACGCTTAGTCAAACACTCTGCTTATGCTATGCTGACAAGGTCAGAACAAGGCCAAAATATGCATATCCATAGCTAGTGAGGTTTGGCTTTATTGTCCTGAAATTGTCCATTAAAATGACTTCAAATATAAAAGTCATGTGCAATCAGAATCGTCATATAGCTGAAACACCTGATGTTCATAAGGGTCATTTGCATATATCCCATGTGCCTCTGTTACAGGAGGTTTGGGAGGTCACTCATTGGAAGTTCTAGCTTGGCTGGAGTTTTCATTTAGTTTTTTCTGAATAGTTAACGATTTAGTAAATGTTCCTCCATCTTGGAAAAATACTCTTATTTCTCCAATCTTAATAGATGATAAAGATCCTGTGAAATATTCTTCTTAAAGAGCAATCTCATTATTTAATATAAACTATAAATTATTTATGGCTATGCACACTAAAAGAATTAAGCAGTATATACCATCTATGAGTGATAATGACCAAATTGGTTTTATATTAAATAGAAATTCCTATAACATTAAAATAATGTTAACAATAAATGATTATGTGAATACACAAACAACAATTTAACATTAATAAGTTTAGACATTGATAGTGCCTTTGAATCTGTTAATTAGAAATAACTCTTATTAGTTCTAGCAGAAAGTAATTTCTTGAGTAATTTGACTTCATCTGAGCCTGCTGCTTTCCTTCACTTTATTTTACTTAATGCTGTTCTTACTACTTCTATGGTGCGTTCTTATTCTTCTTTCATTGTAGGCTGTGTCTGGGGTAACACAGTTTCTGTGGAGTCTTCATTTCGACGTTGCCAGAAATACGCCTTCCATTTGCTTTTGATTTCCTATGGACTGGTAAACAGATTGTTGTTGGCATCCCTTATGAAGGGTGTCTGACTGTCATCTTTATCCTTCTTTTTTGCATTGCAACCTGATGAAGTTTTTTTGTGCCAGCTTCTGAATCACATTCTAGAAGCCGGTAGATTTTTTGAGACCTTGTTCATTGCTGTTATGGCTACTCTTTGTTAACCATCTAGTATTCCTTCTTACCCTGGTCTACTTTTTCAGTTTCCCACTTCTTCCTGAATTCTTTTTGCATTTCTCCACTCCTCAAATAGTTCTCCTTATATGTATATGTCTATCAATTTTCAGTCTGTCATTTGTGGTAACCCCCCCCCCAAAAGTTTAGTATCCGAGCCTTTTTGCATCACAGACATACCTCTCAACATCTTACATCAAGAAATCTGGACAAAGCTTAAAATAATTGGGGTCAATGGCCCAAAATAGGGACAAATTATAAATATAGCTCTTATAAACTTGAGTGTTGCTAGAATAATAGGATCTGTGTTAGAATGCATTTTCCGAGATGTTTAAAGTCTGAAACTCAGATGTGTCATTAGGTAGTAACGTCATTCCTCAGTGATTTGCCAGAAAACCACAAAGTTTAAGAGGAACAGACCAAAAATATGAACTAAAAACTGGACATTCTGCAAAAATCTGGACTTTAGAGAAGTATGATCACAATATGTTGTAAAATAGTTTAAAAATCAGGTATTTGAATGGCAGGCATTGAGGTAAATAGCAGAAGCTTATTTTTTATCTTTTTAGATTCAACAGAATATATGAGTCTGTTAAACATTCTTCCACAGTCTGTAAAGTATTTTGAGAAATTTCTTGTCGCTAATATATGATTTTAGCTGCACAAATAAGGGCAGAATCATCTGCAAATCATTCCATGTAGGGATTTTGGCATCTTAACTATTTTCTGCATAAGATCGTGCATCTCAGCTGTACAGATTTTCACAGACTGTCCAGATTTTTGCCTCATATTTTTGGTTATTTTTTTTTTATAAAATTGTGGTTTTCTGGCAAATTAGAGACAAATCATTAAATATTGAAGTTAAAAAATAATGACAGACATTTGACTTTCAGACTTCATATCCTTCAGAAAATTCATGCTAATGCAAAGCCTGTTATTTTATCAACATTTTAAGTCTGTAAGAGCAATATTTAAAAATTGTCCCTATTTTTGGTCCTTTGTCCTACTATTATTTATGGCTTTGTCCAGATATCTTGCTCTAAGAGGTTGAGATGTATATGTAAGATTAATAAATATGTTAAAAAGTATTAGACTTAAAACATCTCCAAGGTACCCCTATAAATAACAGTTTAGTTTCATACAAAAAAGGCACCATGATTTTTGTAAATTTGCCTTATACATTTCTTTGTAGTCAAGAAGCTCTTGATCAGCTGACAGCAACATCAGTCCCATGACGGTCCATCACTGCTGGCCATCATCACATTTATTTTTTACAACTGGCATTAAAAATATCCTGCATTATTAATTAATGCTTCCATGTCACTTCTCTGTCTTCACCTTGTAGTTGTCATGTATTCATTTTAAAATATCCTGCATTATTAATTAATGCTTCCATGTCACTTCTCTCTCTTCACCTTGTAGTTGTCATGTTTTCATTTTAAAATATCCTGCATTATTAATTAATGCTTCCATGTCACTTCTCCCTCTCTTCACCTTGTAGTTCTCATGTATTAATTTTAAAACATACATACATCTGTGAGTGTATAAACACACACACACACACACACACACACACACACACACACACACACACACACACACACACACACACACACACACACACACACATATACCAGTATATGCATGCAGAAAAGCAAATTTTGAAGCAGCTATAAACATTCCAACTTGCAGCTAAGCAGAAGTCAGTGTTCAATGAAATGCAGCCTACAATTAATTCCTGATAAGAAATTGCATTATGTTTTAAGTCAGTTTGTAGCTGTAGAAGAAGACTCTGTACTAACATGCTGAATGTAATGCTTACTTACTAATAACTAAAGCCTACCTCAGCTTTTGCTGGCATTTAAAAGTGCAAGTGGATGAGAAATACCTAAGGCCCTGTGTACCATGCTTATTAAGCCAGTATAATTCTCAAAAGAACAAATTCCTTTTTGCCTGTGAGTGTTTTCTATTTTACTCTGAAATGTTTTTCTTTCAAGGTGTATAAAGGTCACATTTTTATTCTCGCTTCTGTGTGCAAAGAAAAATGCAAACTAGTGATTAAAATGTAACTTGCTCTTAGGAATATCACTCATTTCAAATCTCATATTTAATACGGCTCTTCTTTGCTGCACTTTTGAGATGCTCAAGATACACCGCAGGTAATACAGTTTTCTGCATTAAAGAAGAAATTCATAATGTTTAGACATAAATACTCAAAATGTGTATGTGTTTAGTCAGCGTAGTTTTCACATTGCCAATGATCTGCATCTTAATATCTGATTTATCAGTGTTTTATTCACTGGCTGTGTCCTGAATTGGCACTATTTCAAGTTAATAAAATGCAAATGTTCCTTATTCATTGAATACTTGAATGACTGTATAGAAACATGCATGCAAATGTCTTCCAGTTCGTATTTTCTTTTACAGAATTTTATCTTTGATTTCAAATTGTGCCCAGTTCAGATAGTACAGAAACATTTTTTGAGAAGGGGTAACGCAATTCTTGTACAATCCAGTATATTACCTTAACCCTTATGTAAATGGAAAAATCTTCAAAAATTCAAAATTGCCGCTTGCAGTTCCTTCCAGTATTATGCTAAGATCATCTCTATGTTGTTTCAGAATTAAATGCTAATCGTTCATGACTAACGTTTCTCTGTATCATATGTGCCTCTACTCTTTGAAGCATAAATATTTTGACTGACCAGTTTGATTGTCCTAGAATGTATCTTATATCAACTGATGTAATATATCAGCAGCTAGATAACTATGTCAACATCATTAAACCTGCTGCTTAAATCTTACCTCGGTAGCACTGTAAGTAAAGTTATCTGTATACTTATTAACTGTTGTTACATACCTGGTAGCACTGTAAGGAAAGCTATCTATATACCTATTAACTGTTGATACATACCTGGTAGCACTGTGAGTAAATGCTATCTATATACCTATTAACTGTTGTTACATATCTGGTGGCACTGTAAGTAAAGTTATCTATATACATATTAACTGTTGTTACATACCTGGTAGCACTGTAAGTAAAGTTATCCATATACTTATTAACTGTTGTTACATACCTGGTAGCACTGTAAGTAAAGTTATCTATATACCTATTAACTGTTGTTACATACCTGGTAGCACTGTAAGTAAAGTTATCTATATACCTATTAACTGTTGTTACATATCTGGTAGCACTGTAAGTAAAGTTATCTATATACCTATTAACTGTTGTTACATACCTGGTAGCACTGTAAGTAAAGTTATCTATATACCTATTAACTATTGTTACATACCTGGTAGCACTGTAAGTAAAGTTATCTATATACCTATTAACTGTTGTTACATACCTGGTAGCACTGTAAGTAAAGTTATCTATATACCTATTAACTGTTGTTACATATCTGGTAGCACTGTAAGTAAAGTTATCTATATACCTATTAACTGTTGTTACATACCTGGTAGCACTGTAAGTAAAGTTATCTATATACCTATTAACTGTTGTTACATACCTGGTGGCACTGTAAGTAAAGTTATCTATATACCTATTAACTGTTGTTACATTTTGGGTCAATTCCTGGCTCTTTTCAACCCCCTGCTATAAAGCCCGTTTTTGCGTGCTTTTGCGCGATTTTGCGCGAAGTTGCTCATAGAGCAGCATCGGGCAGCACCGGTTAATCAAGTTTAAACTATTTCTGGCTCCGCAAAGTCTGCTCTTCAATTTTTCCCTTAGAACTGCTCTACTTCCAATCTAAACAGCCTATTCTCGATCTGAAAAGCCCAGCACTTACTCCTAAAGCATTTTTATACAGGCAGCACTCTTAAACAAAAAGAAAGTACTTCATTCACCTAAATCCCCTTGAGTACCCATTTCCCTATAGGTCCTTTCTGACTCAGTTACACAGCAATCTTTTACACTATTCTAGCATGTCGAAGGGTCAGTTGCTGGCGTCCTCTCCTGTTCAGCTGGTGAATCTGGGAATCTTGAGGCAATGTTACAATTGCGTCATGTACACAGACAACCCCCTCCTCCTCCCAACAAATACAAATATATGTGAGAGATGCAACTATATAGCCAAACTGGAGGCTGAGCTCTCTCAACTCAGTACTGGCAAAACCAGTCAGGAGGAGAAGGTAACCACGCACACCACAAACCCAGTCTCACATAAACCTATCACAACTGCAAACCAAACACATAAACACACAAAAACATAGTCAGAGGCTCTGATTAAAAATCTACCAAAACAACAGAGGCCTCCAAAGCAGACACCCAAGCAACCACTACCTCAAGACATAGCACATGCAACACATAGTTCACAAAGTCAGTGTGCTAAACAGTCACAGCCCTTAAGGCCAAACAACATGCCAGACACACTTGTAATAGGTGACTCCATAGTCAGACACACTGACGTCCCGCTCACCAGACTGAACAAGGAAAAGGTTACAGTAAGCTGCCTGTCGGGCGCTAGAATCCGCCACATAACACAAGCACTCAGGTCACTCCACAGCAAGTACAAATATGACTCAGTCATTGTCCATGCCGGTGTGAACGACCTGAGATGTACCTCCCTGGACTACATGAAAAGAGACATAGAGGAGCTCTCTGATTATGTAGCCCAGGCCGGTATGACCCTGACCCTGAGCAGCATCTTACCCTCACCAAGAATGATGCCACAGTACAAAGACAAAATGATCAGTTTTAACAATTGGCTTAATTACTGGTGTCATTCTAAGTGGATCCAATGTCTGTCTGCTTGGGATGACATGCTTGACAAGCCATGCTGCTTCGCAAGGGATGGCTTGCACCTGTCACCCCTGGGCTTCCGGATATTGGCCAAGGCTCTTGCCACCCCATAGTGCCTTTTTTAGGCAAGGCTCAAATGACAAACCTACCTCCCTAGAAAACACAAGTGGAAAAAAACTAAGGGTAATGCTGCTCAATGCCAGAAGTCTAAACCTCAAGATGCACGCTCTCGAAGCCCTCCTCAGTATGGAGAACATCGATGTCTGCGCAGTGACTGAAACCTGGTTCAAGGCTCCTGAGAGCACCCCAGCACTACCAGGTTTTACCTCATATCATGCTTTCCGGCCCCAAAACTTGGACCGAACCACAAAAGGAGGGGGAGTATCCATATTCATCAAAGATACCCACACCTCCAGGTTAGTGGCAATGCACGAAGCATCGGAGACCATCCAGGTGCAACTAACCATAGGCAAAACTGCCCTACAGTTTATAGCATGCTACAGACCACCCTCTCAAACTCAGGAACCCCACACAGCCTTCCTGAAGACACTGGAGAGTATGAATGTCTCTCCAAATACCATCATATTGGGAGACTTCAACTACCCAAACATAGACTGGGAACACTACTCAAGCCCCAACACCCTAGCCCAAAGGTTCCTAGAATTCATAAACTCAAATGCGATGGAACAATTAGTCACCATTCCCACAAGAGGAAATAATATACGAGACCTGATCATCACAAACATGGGGACAAAATGCTCCACACTGGAAGTATACCCCTCATTGGTGAGATCAGACCATAAATTAATCTCACTGGAAATCCACATCCCGCCCCCACCCCCTGCACAAAAGACCACAGTGAAGACCTTCTCAAAAGCCAACTTCACACTTCTTAAGACTGAAGTGGTCTCCTTCAAGGCCCCTGGGACAGTGGAAACCACAACCCACACTGCTGAATCCTTTATAAATGCCTTCTATGGGCACCTTCAAGAATGCATGGATCATGCAATCCCAAATAAAACCAAGACCCATTCCCCCAAAGGCAGGCGCCCGGTCTGGTGGACCCCAGCCATTAACAAACTTTACAACAGGAGGAGGAAGCTACTACATGACAGAGCAAAATCCCTAAAAGGGAAGGCATCTCTGATCAGTACTAGCAAAAAACTACGATCACTCATAAAATCATCCAAAGGCAACTTTGAGAGAAAAATCGCAAAAGACACAAAAGACAATCACAAGGCCTTTTTTAGCTATGTTAGAAACCTGGGTGGAAACTCCCAGATATACTCAGAGTTAGTCCAAAATGACACAAAATACACTGAACCCACAGACATTGCCAACATTCAGGCAGACAGGTTCAGTGCAAATTTCTCATCCCCCTCCCCCCCAAAAGGAGAAATATCTATCCCAGCAGAGTGTAGCCTCCCTAACATCTCAGATGCCCAGGTGAGAGCCTCCCTCTCTAAAGCTAAAAACACAGCATCAATGGGACTGGACGGTGTCCCGGGCTGTGTGCTACATGAACTCCAAGAGGAACTAAACCCACACATAAGGCTGCTGTTTAATCTTAGCCTTACTACAGGATACATACCCAAAGAGTAGCATATGGCAACAGTGGTCCCACTCCACAAAGGCGGTTCTTCTACGGACCCTGGAAATTACCGCCCCATAAGCTTGACGAGCCTGGTCTGCAAAGCTATGGAGAGGATCATTATGGAACTCATAAACAAAGACACTGGGGACCTACAGACATTGGATCCTACACAATTTGGCTTTGTCAAGGGCAGATCCTGCCTTTTGAACTTGGTCGACTTTTTTGAAACAGTCACTAAGGCCATTGATGAGGGTAAGGCAGATCACACAGCCTACCTTGACCTTGCAAAAGCCTTCGACACAATACCCCACTCGGGCATCATAGACAAACTCACCAGCTTAAATGTAAACCCATATGTCACAAGATGGGTTGCAAACTGGCTCAAGGACAGAACCCACAGGGTCAGAGTTGCTGGAGCCATGTCAGACTCTAAGCCGGTCACAAGCGGTGTCCCACAGGGCTCAGTCCTGGACCCCTCTTGTTCGGCATTTATTTTTAACCTCTCATTTGACACTCACATTGCCAAAGTGGTTAGAAAGACCTTCTATATAGCCCACCTTATCATGAAGGGATTCACATCTAGATCAAGAGAGGTAATTGTGCCCCTGTACTCTTCTCTCATCAGGCCCATGATTGAGTACAATGTCCCATTTGGGATGTATCTTACCCGACACCTGCAACAGTTGGAAAGACCCCAAAAGTTCCTCACCAAGAGGATAAAGGGTCTCAAACATATGTCATATGCTGCCCAGCTGAAGAAACTCCAGCTCTATTCAGTCGCATACCGCCTACTCAGAGGTTATCTATGCCTGACGTACAAGGCCATGTCCAATCCGGAATTAATGGACATGCTCCACCTCAGAAAATCCAAATCCATCAGAGCCACGAGAGCAAGAGATTTGAACCTCAACACAGAAATAAATAGGACGTACTGGAGGGACAAATTCATAACCCAGAGGCTCCCTACACTCTGGAACAGAATCCCAGTCCATGTTAGGCAGAGCCCCTCACTAACTTTCTTCAAGAGAAATCTTGACGAGTGGATGGGAGATCGTAGGTTTACACCGGGGGTCATCTCTGTGTCACTACTAGACAGAGGCACAGTAAATTAACCCTAAATGGGCATAGTATTCTCATCCTAAGGGGTGGTGAAAGCCACACACACTCTGGCTAGGCTTATAAATGCCCTAGAGCAGATAGCCTAGTACGAACCTATGAACCTATGAACCTATATCCGGTAGCACTGTAAGTAAATGCTATCTATATACCTATTAACTGTTGTTACATACCTGGTGGCACTGTAAGTAAAGTTATCTATATACCTTTTAACTGTTGTTACATACCTGATAGCATTGTAAGTAAAGTTATATATATACCTATTAAATGTTGTTACATACCTGGTGGCACTGTAAGGAAAGTTATCTATATACGTATTAACTGTTGTTACATACCTGGTAGCACTGTAAGTAAATGCTATCTATATACCTATTAACTGTTGTTACATACCTGGTAGCACTGTAAGTAAAGTTATCTACATACCTATTAACTGTTGTTACATACCTAGTAGCACTGTACGTAAAGTTATCTATATACCTATTAACTGTTGTTACATACCTGGTGGCACTGTAAGTAAAGTTATCTATATAAGTATTAACTGTTGTTACATACCTGGTGGCACTGTAAGTAAAGTTATCTATATACCTATTAACTGTTGTTACATACCTGGTAGCACTGTAAGTAAAGTTATCTATATACCCATTAACTGTTGTTACATACCTGGTAGCATTGTAAATAAAGTTATCTATATACCTATTAACTGTTGTTACATACCTGGTGGCACTGTAAGTAAAGTTAACTATATACCTATTAACTGTTGTTACATACCTGATAGCACTGTAAGTAAAGCTACCTATATACATATTAACTGTTGTTACATACCTGGTAGCACTGTAAGTAAAGTTATCTATATACATATTAACTGTTGTTACATACCTGGTAGCACTGTAAGTAAAGTTATCTATATACCTATTAACTGTTGTTACATACCTGGTAGCACTGTCAGGAAAGTTATCTATATACCCTTTAACTGTTGTTGCATACCTGATAGCACTGTAAGTAAAGTTATCTATATACATATTAACTGTTGTTACATATCTGGTGGCACTGTAAGTAAAGTTATCTATATACCTATTAACTGTTGTTACATACCTGGTAGCATTGTAAGTAAAGTTATCTATATACCTATTAACTGTTGTTACATACTTAGTAGCACTGTAAGTAAAGTATCTATATACCTATTAACTGTTGTTACATACCTGGTAGCACTGTAAGTAAAGTATCTATATACCTATTAACTGTTGTTACATACCTGGTGGCACTGTAAGTAAAGTTATCTGTATACTTATTAACTGTTGTTACATACCTGGTGGCACTGTAAGTAAAGTTATCTATATACCTATGAACTGTTGTTATATACCTGGTGGCACTGTAAATAAAGTTATCTATATACCTATTAACTCTTGTTACATACCTGGTGGCACTGTAAGGAAAGTTATCTATATACCTATTAACTGTTTTTACATACCTGGTAGCACTGTAAGTAAAGTTATCTATATACCTATTAACTGTTGTTACATACCTGGTAGCACTGTAAGTAAAGTTATCTATATACCTATTAACTGTTGTTACATACCCGGTGGCACTGTAAGTAAAGTTATCTATATACCTATTAACTGTTGTTACATACCTGGTGGCACTGTAAGTAAATGCTATCTATATACCTATTAACTGTTGTTACACACCTGGTAGCACTGTAAGTAAAGTTATCTATATACCTATTAACTGTTGTTACATACCTGATAGCAGTGTAAGTAAAGTTATCTATATACCTATTAACTGTTGTTACATACCTGGTAGCACTGTAAGTAAAGTTATCTATATACTTATCAACTGTTGTTACATATCTGGTAGCACTGTAAGTAAAGTTATCTATATACATATTAACTGTTGTTACATATCTGGTGGCACTGTAAGTAAAGTTATCTATATACCTATTAACTGTTGTTACATACCTGGTAGCACTGTAAGTAAAGTTATCTATATACCTATTAACTGTTGTTACATACCTGGTAGCACTGTAAGTAAAGTATCTGTATACCTATTAACTGTTGTTACATACCTGGTAGCACTGTAAGTAAAGTAACTATATACATATTAACTGTTGTTACATATCTGGTGGCACTGTAAGTAAAGTTATCTATATACCTATTAACTGTTGTTACATACCTGGTGGCACTGTAAGTAAACTTATCTATATACCTATTAACTGTTGTTACATACCTGGTAGCACTGTAAGTAAACTTATCTATATACCTATTAACTGTTGTTACATACCTGGTAGCACTGTAAGTAAAGTTATCTATATACCTATTAACTGTTGTTCCATACCTGGTGGCACTGTAACGAAAGTTATCTATATACCTATTAACTGTTGTTACATATCTGGTGGCACTGTAAGGAAAGTTATCTATATACCTATTAACTGTTGTTACATACCTGGTGGCACTGTAAGTAAAGTTATCTAAATACCTATTAACTGTTGTTACATACCTGGTAGCACTGTAAGTAAAGTTATCTATATACCTATTAAATGTTGTTACATATCTGGTGGCACTGTAAGTAAAGTTATCTATATACCTATTAACTGTTGTTACATACCTGGTGGCACTGTAAGTAAAGATATCTATATACCTATTAACTGTTGTTACATACCTGGTAGCACTGTAAGTAAAGTTATCTATATACCTATTAACTGTTGTTACATACCTGGTGGCACTGTAAGTAAAGTTATCTATATACGTATTAACTGTTGTTACATACCTGGTGGCACTGTAAGTAAAGTTATCTATATACATATTAACTGTTGTTACATACCTCATAGCACTGTCAGTAAAGTTATCTATATACCTATTATCTTTTGTTCCATACCTGGTGGCACTGTAAGTAAAGTTATCTATATACCTATTAACTGTTGTTACATATCTGGTGGCACTGTAAGGAAAGTTATCTATATAGCTATTAACTGTTGTTACATACCTGGTGGCAGTGTAAGTAAAGTTATCTATATACCTATTAACTGTTGTTGCATACCTGGTAGCACTGTAAGTAAAGTTATCTATATACCTATTAAATGTTGTTACATATCTGGTAGCACTGTAAGTAAAGTTATTTATATACCTATTAACTGTTGTTACATACCTGGTAGCACTGTAAGTAAATGTTATCTATATACCCATTAACTGTTGTTACATACCTGGTGGCACTGTAAGTAAAGTTATCTATATACATATTAACTGTTGTTACATACCTGGTAGCACTGTAAGTAACATTATCTATATACCTATTAACTGTTGTTACATATCTGGTGGCACTGTAAGTAAAGTTATCTATATACCTATTAACTGTTGTTACATACCTGGTAGCACTGTAAGTAAAGTTATCTATATACCTATTAACTGTTGTTACATACCTGGTAGCACTGTAAGTAAAGTTATCTTTATACCTATTAACTGTTGTTACATACCTGGTGGCACTGTAAGTAAAGTTATCTATATACCTATTAACTGTTGTTACATATCTGGTGGCACTGTAAGTAAAGTTATCTATATACCTGTTAACTGTTGTTACATACCTGGTAGCACTGTACAGTTATCTATATACCTATTAACTGTTGTTAACTGTTGTTACATATCTGGTAGCACTGTAAGTAAAGTTATCTGTATACCTATTAACTGTTGTTACATACCTGGTAGCACTGTATGTAAAGTTATCTATATACCTATTAACTGTTGCTACATATCTGGTGGCACTGTAAGTAACGTTAGCTATATACCTATTAACTATTGTTACATATCTGGTGGCACTGTAAGTAAAGTTATCTATATACCTATTAACTGTTGTTACATACCTGGTAGCACTGTAAGTAAAGTTATCTATATACCTATTAACTGTTGTTACATACCTGGTAGCACTGTAAGTAAAGTTATCTATATACCTATCAACTGTTGTTACGTACACTATATAGTGATGATTTTTTTTGCCTTTCTAATCACTACACATTGCATAGAATCTGTCTTTGACATTGTCTCTGACAAAAAAAAAACACCCCTGGAGGGGTTCACTTATCAAACAAATAGATAAATAAATAAATAAAAATAAGCTAAATATGTTGCATGACCACTAATTTAATGAGAGGCTATATTCTACTTGAAAATATGCATTGGTATTTTTCAGAATTGGTTTGAAAAGCTAAAAATCGGTCTGTCTTTTATAGAACATTAGAGATACTAAATATAATTCATAATTAAAAAACTTATGATGGCCACTTCCACATTACTAACTGCTGATGATGTCCTTTTTCATGTTGATCATCAGCTTCACTCAAGATGACCTTCTGACTGAAATCACAACTCCAACAGCAGAAGGTCTTCTATCATTAGTAGGCATTCCTTTCAAATTCTTTGTACAAGAATTCTGGTAAAACCTAAAATGACACTGTGACAAAGACCAATTAACAGGGACAATTGCATGCAGTATTCTAATTCATGTAAAATGTTAGTAGAACAAGTTTTGCATTAATGTGGATTTTCTGACCAAGAAGAAGCACAGAGCTCTAATATCTGGCATTACAGACTGGCTGTACTCCTAAGTGACTTACCAGAAAATCAAAACATTTATGAGGGATAGGATAAAAAATATGAGACAAAATCTAGGACATTATGCAAAATTCTGGGCAGTTGAGAGCTTTATCTGGTGGGTCCAGATATAATCAAGTCCAGGCTTGTGAATCTGACTTACAGAACACAATTTTTTGAGTATTGAGTATTCAAAAGTGGAAACTCACGTGACTGATTTCCCCTACAGCTTTTGGAAAAATCATGGGATTTTTGGAAAATCTAGCCTTTCCACACTGGGAAACATCTATGTATTCCCCCAAGGGTAAAACTAATTAATTTCTATAAATACTAAATCTTCTCTGGAAATTTAGTTTTCAGCTGTTTTGCTTTCTGCTCCTTTTCAGTCACTGATCATTATGCTGTGATCTGTTAGCACCTCCCAGGTGATATTGACTGTACACTGGGGAAAAGATTACATTGTCAATATACTTAAAATAAAAATTAACCAAAATAAACCCATGTAGTGTCAGACGATCCAGCAATGACCAGAAAACGACGGTATAATCCCCAAAAATACTTTATTAATATAGCATAAAATAAAAAAAGACTATGGTTTAGCACTTTGGTCCTATCAAAACTGGGACTTCTTCAGAACCATAGGAAATGAGGAAACACCAACATTTAAATAATCCATTTAACTGAACGTGTGATCAATATCAATTAATCAATAAAGACCCTAGCTGTACAATCAGAAACAAATCCAAAGCTTGAAAAACCTGCATTGTTATCTAGTTGTAATAAAATTACATTAAAAACTTATGTAAAAAATGGAAGTACATAAAAACATTAGATAAAAAATCTGCATAAATAGCACAGTAATAAGATATAATAAATCAGACTCAAAATGTCATGGTGTACAGTGCACTTAGAAACAACTTAAAAATAAAAATAAATAAATACAAATAAACTTGTGGGTTTTAATTTGTTCACTCATAGCTTTAAAATTGGTAAATGGAAATATTTTTTATTTAGACTGGGGGACTGAGGCATTTAACTTCAATTGCTAAATAAGTTCTCTGAGTTTAATTTCTGTTTCCCAGGACCCCCCCTCCCCAAGGTGAGAACCGTGGATAACACCCAGAATACCAAAAAGAAAACTGTTATACTGAAGACATCCAAGGGTGTGTTTATATAGTGTTAACACTTTGAAATAGCGTATAAGTGTTCATAAATTCTTTTACAAAGGGATCTTTCTGTTTTCTCAATGTAGTAACTTTCACATCCAGAGCAGAGCACAGCACAATGTTAACCACCCCCTTTGTGGCACAATGACCAAAGGCTAAAGGGATGGTATGTTCCATAGTATTTTTCAACTTAATAGAACTCTGGTCAAGTATGCAACTACATTGCCCACAAACACTGCATGTACTTATACCACTAGTGTTTCTTTCTGGAATTTGTTTTTCAAGCAAAGCTTTGAAGTTCCTGCCCATTTTATAAACAAAATTAGGGGAGTTACCAATTTAAAAACATTGTTATCTACCCTGAAATTATTCCAGTTCTTAACCAAGATTTCTTTAACTGCATAGCAAGTATATGTAATGATACATGAACTGGTGTGTGTCGTAACTAAAGATGCTTCTGTTCCTAACAAAGAGGTACATTTTTGACCCTGTCCTTGGCTAACGTCATTATGTATTCTGACTAATAAATTTTCAGGATATCTCCTTTCCAAGAACATTTCAAATATTTTGTCAGCCTTGGCAGAAAATGTTTCAAAGGCTGAAAACATCCAAACTGCCCTCACCAATTGTCCCTTAAAAATATTGTTTTCACAGTAGCTAGGGTGACAGCTGTTAAAATGTAAGTAACTATTTGAAAAAGTTATAAGGTTGAGGTAAAACAATTGTTAACCATGTCCTTAGAAATAGTTATGTCCAGATAATTTACACTATCCATTGAGTGCTGGTGTATAAATCTTAGGAAAGGGGTAGTTTGGTTAATATATTGAATACGTTAGCCACTTCTTGGGGTGAACCCTTCCATATAATACAGATGTCATCCAGGTATCACAAGTATGTATACCAGAATTGTGAATAATATGAACTCTGTACATATTTCTTCACCCAGGTATACATAACTAGATTAGTATAAAGTGGTGCACAACTGGCACCTATGATAAATCCTCTTAACTGGAAGCAGTCCTCACCTTGGAAGATATTGACATTTGTGCTGTCACTGTGACTTGGTTTAAGCCTGCAGAGAGCATCCCAGATATACCAGGTTACATTTTCTTCCACACATTCAGACCACAAACTGAAGGTTGGAGAACTAAAGGAGGTCTTTATCAATATTCATTTAAGATAAATACAGCTGTGACTGGATAAACAGCATGATTCCCTTGAATTACTTCATTTGCAATTGACTGTAGGCAAGACCCCTCTTCAGGTCATTTATCAGCTATAGGACCTCCTCCATGAATTACGACATCCACTCAGCCTACTTGGATCTACTTGGGTCAATCAAGATACAACCAAACACCCTGGTTTTGGGTGACATTAATTACCCACCCATTGACCGAGTAAAGTATACCTGTTCTAACTCAATTGCCCAAAGGTTCCTGGACATTGTTAACTCCAATGCCCAGGACCAGCTGGTTGACACACCCACAAGTGGCTCAAACATCCTGCATCTAGTGCTCACCAATACGGGGACCACTGCAACACCCTCAGTGTGTGGCCATCCCTGGTGAGATCTGACCACAAATCAGTCTTGGTAGAAGTAACTATAACACAAGACACCCCTTTAGCAACAACTAGACTATAAAACT
The DNA here is from genome assembly GCF_019279795.1 of Protopterus annectens. Lineage (NCBI taxonomy): Eukaryota > Metazoa > Chordata > Ceratodontiformes > Protopteridae > Protopterus > Protopterus annectens. The sequence goes on from NC_056748.1 coordinate 1,156,449,566, forward strand.
TCTCCAAGGCCAATTACAACCTCTTATGTGACAGCATAAATAGCTTCATATCCCCTCCCCCTACTGATAAAACAGCCACCTATGCTGAGTTATATACTAATGCTTTATACCAGCTCCTGTACAATGGTATTGACTCTGCCATACCTGATAGAACAAAAGCAAGATCTTCAAGGAAAAACAACCCTACCTGATGGACGACTGCCATTAATAGGCTACACAATAGGAGAAAGAAATTGCTGTCTTAGAGTAGGAAGGAACGGTCTCAAACCTGGAAATACTCCTTTCTCAAATTCAACAAGCAAATAGGACTCTTAGTGAAGTCCTCCAAATCTAACTATGAATCCAAATTAGCTTCCCTAATTAAGGATAACCACAAGGCATTCTTTAGTTACATCTGTGACCTTAAATGTAAAGCCCAGATTTACGCAAAACTCGTAGTTAATGGTACTACATATACAGAACCTGTGGATATAGCAAACCTGCTGGCTGACAGGTTCAGTGAAAACTTCACTCCCCTCTCCCCACCACATATACCCCAAAGCATCCCTAATACCTGTCCCCCACTTAGTTTCTCCAAGGCGCAGGTCTTAAATGCCCTCTCCAAGGCCGAAAAACACAGTGTCTATGGCACCAGACAACATTCTGGGCTGTGTTCTACATGGGTTAAAAACAGGAATTAGCATCACCATTGGGCACCTTTTTCAATCACAGCCTAAGCACTGGCTTCTTCCCAGCAGAATGGAAAACAACACTCATTCCTTTGTACAAAGGGGGTGCATCCATGGACCCTGGGAACTATAGACCCGTTAGCTTGACCAAACTTATCTGCAATGCCATGAAATTGATCATCATGGACCTCATTAACAAAGATATAGGAAATCTCCAAATGCACAACCTCACCCAGTTTGGCTTTGTCAAGGGGAGATCATGTCTGTTAAACTTGGTGGACTTCTTCATCACCAAAGCCCTAGGTGAGGGCAAATCTGTGCATATAGCCTACCTAGACTTAGCCAAAGTTGTTGATACAATCTCCCACTCAGGCATCATTGACAAACTCACCCAACTGGGTATCAACCCATATATTGTCAGGCGAGTTGCAAACTAGCTCACTGATAGAACTTATACAGTCAAAACAGGGGACTCCACCTCCTCCAGCAGACCCGTAACCAGCGGTGTTCCACAGAGATTGGTTCTGGGATCCCTACTATTTGAAATCTACTTCTCCAAAGTACAGGTTAAACTAAAGGACTGTGGCTGACAAAGTTTGCTGATGACTGCAAATTGGGAGTGATCCCTGAAACCCCTGGAGATGTCAACATCCTGCAAGAAGTTCTTATGCAGACTAATGACTGGTGCCAAAGTCATGGCCTTAAACTTAATCCAAAAAATGCATTATCATCCCTTTTGGCAAGGGTGATGTTCCTGTAAACTACCACATCAATAGCAATACCCTAAACACACAGTCAGTGGTGAGAGATTTGGGCACACAGGTCAATAGCAGTCTTAACTTTGATCACCATGTCTCCACAGTGGTAAGAAGGGCATTTTATATTGCTCATCTCATAAGTATGGGCATTGCCTCCAGAAAAAAAGAGGTTATAACCCCCTGTACTATTCCCTCATTGGGTCAATAATAGAGTGCAATGCTCCCTTTGATATGTTCCTCTCCAAACACCTGCAGCAATTGGAGAGACCACAAAGGTTCCTTACAAAAAAATTCAGGGTCTTCAAGATCTGTCTTATGCAGACAGACTGAAATCATTGTCACTTTAATCTGTGTCATATAGACTGCTCAGAGGTGAACTGTGCCTTGCACAGAGAGCTTCTCTGACCCAGCTTTAATGGAAATGCTGCACATTCATAAGTCAAATGGCACACAGGTCACTCGTTCAAAGGACCTTAACCTTGTACGTGACATCAACATAACTTGCTGGAGAGACAAATTTGTCTCACAGAGGTTGCCTCACTTTTGGAACAAGCTTCCTATTCATGTTAAACAAAGCCCCTTATTGGCCCTATTTAAGTGTAATTTGGACAATTGGATGGATAATCTGAAATTCACCCCAGGGGTTCCACCAGTGTCCCTGTTGAACAGGGTCAATAGGTGCAGATTTTAGTCTGCTTGTACCAGACACTCTTGGGAACATGGGTTGAACTTGGCTAGGCCTGTAAGGGCCCAGGGGACATTGGCATAGTTAGCTCCTAGGATCCTATGAACTGTTTAAAATATTCCCGTTCAAAGTATAGGAAATTCTAAACAAGAATAAATTCCATTAAAACAATGATAAAATTGATGAAATCATTGGACAAAGAAGTAAGTTCAACAATTGCAGAATAAATATATTTTGGTTATTAGTTTGTTTTGCTGCACGGTCACACACTTCTTTGTTTCCCCTGGTTAAAATGAAAAATAAACAGTGACTACTGACACTAAAGTGCATGCATAATATTTTCTAGAGTTAGTATGCATTTGTAAGTATAAGCGTTATAACCATATTGGCACACAGCACTACTGCCAATGACCCATCACCTTATCCCACAAAGTGCAAGTTTTGGTAAAATTACTAAAATCTCCCACTGCAGAGAATGTTCTACAATTGCAGAAATCCACAGGGGTCTGAATGAAGAGATGATAAAATCAAGCAAAGAAAACAGTATTGTTGCAACTGAATCCATCGTGAAGTCTTTAGATAGACTGTATTTTATATAGCATATATCATGGAAGGAAGTAGGTTTAAAAACATAAAAGACAGATGAGTACATAAGCCCAAGGATAAAAAAAAGTGTCCAGTCCTGGTAGGTGCACTGGTGCCAGGACAGGAAAATATGACAGTGTTGAATCCTCAAAATATGGAAACATTCCTACAAGGAGGTTATGCCAGGTTCAGGGGGAGGATGGCCCCCAGCCCCATTGTAGAAGGAAGCAGTATTCTATAAAAAAAAAAAGAAAAAAATTGACAAGCCAAAACAGAGCCATAAAGACGATAGACTGTTAAGGATAATAAAGAAATTATATACGGTTACTATTATGCAAGAAGCCCAGAACTGCCAAATAGAAGATATTCAAAAAGATGAAAAGAGATATTAGGGGAACAAAAAATACTTGAACAAGAAATACTGTCAAAAGCTTCAAATGCAAATGTGTGTTCATTATTACAACAGATTCATGAAAATCACTATATAGACCAAGAACTATTGTACCATCGTGAAAAAGAATCGCCTGAGGAAGTGTGAAAATGTAAAGAATAAAACCTAGCGATTTTGAAAAGTATAAGAAAGAAACATGGATATGGGAAAGAAAGAGTGATGTGATATGGTGTAATATTTATGCAAAGGAGAAACCTAAAATAATCAACACAAAAAAGCAGCTTTAAAGATATCTGAAGAAAAATACAGGCAAAGGCACCCAGATATGGAAAATTTCACAATACAAAATACAAAAAAGATCAAAAAGTAGGGAGAAAGAGCAGAAATATTAGTAAAGTAGAAGTTGAACAAATAGAAGCCAATGCTATGGAATATATTTTGAAGTAAAGGACTTACTGTAGAAAGTCTAACACAGGTTATGACACAGCATGATAAAACTATGAGCCCCAAAAGTAAGGAGAAATAGGTGGAGAGACATCTGAAGAAGAAATATGGACATGGGATAGAAAAAGAGTTTTAATATGGTGCAATATTTTTGCAAATGAGAAAGAAAAGCTAATCAATACAAGAAAGCAGCACCAAAGGTCTTTGAAGAGAAATACAGGCAAAGGCATCAGGATATGGAAACGTTTAGATACAAAAAATAAAACAAAGGGGGAAAGTAGAAAAGAGGATGGATAATGGAAATTTTAAAGAAATAGAAACTGAAGTTATGGATTACCTGTGAAGTGAAGGATTTAGTGTAGAAAATCCAGCTCTGGTAGTGTCACAGCATGGTGGAACAGTGGGTCCCCAAATCAAGGAGAAACAGGTGGAACAAGAAGCATGTGATCAGTTGCCACATGAAGATACTCTGGAGCTTTCAGTAGGAAACCAGTACAAAAGTTCATTTGGAGCAGAACAGCAAGAGAAGGAAGAGGAAATGGTAACAACTCTGATGCAGTCAATGTTGTGGCGTGACAGGCCAGTGAATTACCATATAAAAGAGCAACAGATGATGTAGGATGCAGGTGAAGAGAATGTGTCACAGGAAGATGTTCTAAAACTTTCTGTAGAATGCCCACAGGAAACAGAGAATAAAGAATGTACTCTCAATTTAGAAGAAAAAGATCTTAGGGAATATTAAGATTTATGAAAGAAATATATTACAGAAAGTACATAAGACACAACATTTTAGAAGTGTAGTAAAACAAATTAATACAGTTGTGTCTTTCGGCTTTTCCCAGTTAGGGGTCGTGTGAGAGAAATATGTATTCATATATATAGTAAAACATGTATTCATATATGTATTAGCATTATGCTTGCTGCATTAGAAGCCTAAAAGGGTTAACACATTTATTCTGCTACAGGCTGGAAAATAACTGCATGTACTTTCTGACTTTGCTTCTGGTCAGCTCAGTGAATGACCTTGTTCATACACTGAGAAACAGATGATTTTGCTAACGTTAGGAAAAGGAACAATACAGTATTCTGAAATGTTACTAGACTTAAGCAAATAACCTTGTTCATACTGCAGCTGTAGATAAGATTATAGGCTGAAATCAGAATATGCTTTATGCTCAAAGCAGGAAAGAATCACTAATTGCAACACTGAAATATGAGTGAATTGTTACAGACCGGCAGTTAGCAAGGCCACGTTGCTATCTTAGAAAATTTTCACATGGGAAGTTTATACTTGCTATATCAGCAGAAAAACTTAGTAAACACCTGTCTTAGAACAATGCTAAGAGTTGTATTTTATTACATCAGCTTAGAGGGCAATGCCTTACAAAACAGTATAATAATGAAGTATTTCCTGTATAATGTCAGACAAACTTCTGAACTGCATTTTTGTCTCCTTGTACAAGAATAAAGGAATCTTAACTGAACCTTGGCTGCATTGATCTTTGATTTTTCCTTTGACAAGTTGGTCCTTCTTTGACCGGAAGCCTCTTGGTTGACCTGGATCAGACAGGCCTGGTGGCTGAAATCCGTACGGAAGAAGTTACCAAAATGGTTCTTCTTATTTGAAAAGACCGACTGAATTGTTGTATAAACAGAGGCCGGCCACTTTCTGATCTGCGGCTGACGAGCAGGTTTCAATCGGACCAGGGTGATCAATTGCTGAGGCTCAGGTAAGGGGATTCTACTTTTTTCTGTTTTAGATCAGGGATTTGATTGTATTTGTTCAGTCAGGATTTTTTTATGTAAATCCAGGGACAGAAAAATTACTATCTTGTCATAGATCAGGGACTTTTTTCTGTTTTAGATCAGGGACTTGATTGTATTTGTTCAGTCAGGATTTTTTATGTAAATCCAGGGACAGAAAAATTGCTATCTTGTCATAGATCAGGGACTTTTTTCTGTTTTAGATCAGGGACTTGATTGTATTTGTTCAGTCAGGATTTTTTATGTAAATCCAGGGACAGAAAAATTGCTATCTTGTCATAGATCAGGGAAGCAGAATAAGTAGGCAGGTAGTCTGAAGGGACTATAAAATCTTCGTGGTACCACGTTAAAAAACAGGAAGGGTTACGTAACATTCATAAGGTTAGGTCAAAATGGGTAATAAATGTACAAAACAACCCCAAAATCCGCTGTTAACCGAAGACGCAGAATACATGCGGTCACGACGTGCCGATAACGTTAAATACTACACGAAATGGGTTAATAAATATGAATTTGATGGTAAACTAGAAAAATCCTCAGAAAAAGTTGTCAGACAAATAGTAGATCCAGATTGGCACATGATCAGTGGCAACTGGAATCCCTGTGACGCTGCGCTTAAGCCCCTCCCACATAACAGCGCAGAGTTAGACAACAGAGTGAAGGGTCTAACAGACCGAATTTCTGAAAAATGGAAACCTAGGGCAGACTGGACTTGCATTAATCAATGCATCCAACAAGAAGGTGAAACTGTTGATAGGTATTATGCCAGATTAATAGAATGTTTTAATAGCCATTGTGGAATGCAGGCTCCTGAAGACCAGACACAAGATTCCCCATATGAGCAGCAGTTAAAGAATGCATTTTTAAAAGGCAGTATTGCACCCATAAGTAGTTTTATTACGAAGCATATGGTAGACCATCGTACAAGCAGATTACAGTCACTGCTTGAATATGCTAGGCATGCCAAAAGGCATTTTAATAACAAAAAGAAAAAGAAAGCCCAAGTATTCGCTGTAGATGACGGAGAAGTTTATTTAGTTCAGTCCGGAAAGAAGGGCAAGAAGAATACCCAGCGAAATAAACAATCTGATCAGCGATCAGAGGACTTTGAAGGGAGAAAGAAAAGGGGTGAATGTTTTAAATGCAGTAAAAAGGGACATATGGCAAAGGATTGCAAGAAAAATAAGAAGGCAGCAATGAAGGATAAGAATGAAGAGGATGAGGACTGACTATATGGTAGTCAAGAATCACTAGATGGGAATAACAGAGAAAGGACAAATGAGAATGTGATAGAGAGAGCAGAGAATGTCATAGGAAAATAGAGGAAGTGCAGGAAGCTACCGATAGTAAAGAAAGTGAAATATTAGACTTAGCCTTGTTGAGCTTGGAGCTCTATTTGGCAGACACGAAACCAGAAGTTGCACTCCTGGTAGAGGGGAGGGAAGTCAAGTTTCTGTGCAATTCAGGGGCATCATGAACCCTGGTACACCCCTCCAAACTACCAGAGAAGTCAGAGTCACATGATTACATTTTGGTGAAAGCAGCTAATGAACAGCTGTATCGGGAGCCTCTCTCCCATAATATTGCAATAACAGATCCTGTTTCAGGATTAACACAGAAAAGCAAAATTGTTGTTTCTGCAAAATACCCAGTGAACCTTTTGGGCAGAGATCTCATGCAACTATTTGGCATAGCAGTAGTTCCAACCATGCAGGGTATGGAAGCACAACGACAAATGAACATTTTTGCAGTGCAATCGAAGGGTAAAACATTTTATTGGTATAGCCAGGACTTGGTTATGACTGGTCCTGGGGCAATAACTGAAGAGTTAGTGAATGTGGCTATCAGTAAGTTCCCCTCCCTTTGCATTGATGTACAACACCTGTTGCACTGTAATACACCAGGACCTGACAAAGAATATGAGCAAAAATTGTTTAAAAACCGTGCAAACAGATTAGTATTGCGTAATCTGTACTGGGACATGAAAGGGAACGGTGTAGTTAGCTGTTCATTGCCCCTGGAGTTCTTTGCACTTTATAAATCAAATCAATTACCACATGTTAGTTTAACTAAAGACAAAGATGTGAAATGGGCAGACCTAGGAGAAAAAGTCACAAAATGGGAAAAGCAGACAGAATTAGAACTGTCAGAACAAGGAGTACATAGACAGAAATTAAATTGGAGCACACAGACACACCCAGCTGTACACTTGCAGTCAAGTGAGGGCAGCTGAGAAACACTCTTACTAGAAGAGGAAGAAAAAGCTTTATTAGACATACCAGAGACCCTCTGGTCAATAGGGAAATCAGATGTAGGACTTATTCGTACAGCAGGACCAGTTACCATCACGCCAAAATCAGCCTTTAGACCACAGAAAAGGCAGTACCCCTTAAGAAAAGATGCAGAAGCAGGTATTAAACCTATCATAGCAGCTTTACTTAAGGAAGGATTACTGGTGGAATCTCCCGATTCACCATGTAACACACCCTTATTTCCAGTTAAAAAAGCAAACGGAGAATGGCGTATGGTCCAGGATTTGCAAGCTGTAAATGACGCAGTAATATCAAGGGCACTTACAGTGCCAGATCCACATACCCTATTAAATGATTTGAAGCCTCAACACAAATATTTTTCTGTGGTAGATATTAGCAATGCATTCTTTGCAATACCAATACACCCTGACAGCCAGTATCGGTTTGCATTTACATTTCAGGGGAAGCAGTATACATATACGCGACTACCACAGGGATATTGTGAAAGTCCAACGATATTCTCACAAGAGATGGCAAGTAACTTGGCAGGGTTTACCCCACCAAAAGGTGGTCAGATTTTACTTTATGTTGATGATATCCTGCTGGCAGCCCCTACCCAGCAAGATTGTAAGGAAAACACTATAACATTATTGAAATTCTTAGCCGTTGAAGGACACAAAGTAAGCAAAAACAAATTGCAGCTTTGGAGAAAACAAGTTAAATACCTTGGATATGTAATATCCAAAAAGGGTAGGACATTAGATGAAGACAGGAAAATAGCAATCTTACAAGCACCAAAACCCACAACCAAGAAGGAAATGATGTCCTTTCTTGGTATGACTAATTTTTGTCGGAGCTGGATCCCAAATTACGCTTTGGAATCTGCACTGTTGAACAACCTGATCTTTCAGAAGCCTATGGCAGCACAAGATTTGATATAATGGACACCAGAAGCAGAATTAGTTTTCTGTAAACTGAAACAATTGATAGCATCCTCATTAGTCTTAGGATTACCAAACTATCATAAACGTTTTTTCCAAACTGTAGATTGTAAGCAAGGTTATATGACGTCAGTGTTGACACAACAGCATGGGGACAAGCAACGCCCCATTGCTTACTATTCATCACAACTGGACCCAGTGGCGCGGTCTTTGCCCCACTGTGTACAAGCAGTAGTTGCTGCCGCAATGGCAGTGCAGGCTTCGGCCTCAGTAGTATTATCTACTGGTAAACCGATTAATCATGCACAGTTTATTTTAAATCTGTTAAAATCAATTTAGTTACCTCAAAAAGTAGCTATTTGTAAATGCATAGCTCATACCAAGCAACAAGATAGGATTTCAAAAGGTAATGCTAGAGCTGACACAGCTGCAAAGCAAGCAGCCTCAGAAGCATTTCTTTTGAACGAGGAATTACAACCTTCTGAGGTTTTAGACTTAGAAATGTTAAAAACAATGCAGACACTTACTACACGAGCTGAGAAACAAAAGTGGGAAAGGCAAGGAGCACTCCTCAAGGAAGGACTGTACATCTCCAAAGAGGGAAAACCAATATTGCCATCTAATTTACTTAAATATGCAGCTTTGTTGAGCCATGGGCAATGCCATGTCTCAACAGGGGGGATGGTACAGTTAGTCAACCAGGTATTCACTACATATGGATTTAAAAATTATACTAAAATATCTTTTTGCAGTTTTCTGTTTCAGGTAAAGAGTCGAATCAACCTTTGGAAATGACAGTAGTCCCAGAAAACTGAATCTGGGTAAAGACTACAAAACGTAAACATTGGAGTTCGCCAAAGTGGGAGGGACCATACCAGGTCCTCTTGTTGACACCCACGGCAGTCAAGATTGATGAAAAATCCTCTTGGATCCATTTGATACACTGTAAGCTTTGCAAAAACTTTGAGCTAGATAAAAATCTTGCTGTTCCACAAAAAGACTAAACATGACAAAATCTAGAGCAAACAGGAATGCAGAACAACCCCAGAAGTATTGCATGGTTATCCTGTTGATTGTACTGATGACAATAATCTTTTTGCTGTGGCCTATCCTTTTTTCGGCCACATCAGCTGAACTGAATAAACATGATGAGTCACCCATAGACTGGCACCCGAACTTTATCAGGTGATTACACGTGTGTATGCTGAGACTTTTAATGTTTCAAATTGCTGGATTCGTACAGCCATACCAACAGCATACGGGGGGGTTATTAATGACTGCGGTCCCCCTAGGGGTCAATGAGACCTGGGAAAACTTGGTTTATGAGACTGTACATTATAAATGTTATACCAAAGCAAACAAAATGGGTGCAGTTTCTAATTCAAATTATGACTCATTTCTTGAGTCCATGCAAAAGACTGTTAGGGATATACATCATAATCCTATTCTTTTTAAGCAACTGTCTATAATAGATAGGAAAATGTTTCATGCAGGGCAGCCATATCTCAGTAAAGTAACTACTAAGGTAGAGGATTGTTATTTTGTGTGTAATAAGAAAGCATATAAATGGTTACCTGAGAATTGGTCCGGCAGTTGTTTTTTGGGGTACCTGGTTCCGGCCATGCGACACACTGCAGTTTTGTCTCAGGGAAATATTCGAAACACCCGAGATGTAGCCAAGAAATCTGTCAGAAAGCCTGAGAATCCAGTGGGACGAATCGAGGCAGGCTGGAAGGCCATCATACCATGGGTACCAAGCTGACGCACATGGACTTGAGTGATGCTGCCATATCGTGGGCAGGCATATTACCAGCATATGGAGCGGAAAAATTGATTTGGGAGCTGCAAAAACTGTCCAAACTTCTCAAAGTAATGAGTAATGCAACTTTTTCTGCTCTTGAATTGATAACTGATGAACTGAATGCTATGAGAACTGTAGTACTCCAAAATCGTATGGCTCTCGACTTCACCCTAGCGGCGAGAGGTGGTGCGCTTTAATCAAAAAAAGAATGTTGTGCATACCAGCATGAGAGTAACAACCACCTTGAGGTGATACAGCAAGTGTCGACTATGACCAAACCAGGCCCCAACCCACTGACGGACTTTTTCCAGAATCTGTTTGGGGCTGGGGTACCTTCATAATGAACATATTAATAGCTGTCTGTGTGGGAATACACCTGTTGGGAGTGTGTGCGCATTGTGGCATACCCTGCATGAAAAAACTGATTAAAGAACTGATAGACATGTCAGTATCTGAAACCTTGTATCAAAACACTGAAGCTGATAAATTGCTGGAAAATGAAATGCTTTCAGAAGTTTAAACTATATGACTTACCTAACCGCAAATCCCACATGGAAGAGGTTGGGGAAGAAATTAACTGTTTATGCTTTTGAAGAGAATAAAAGTGTTAATAGGGGGGAAATGTGAGAGAAATATGTATTCATATATATATAGTAAAACATGTATTCATATATGTATTAGCATTATGCTTTCTGCATTAGAAGCCTAAAAGGGTTAACACATTTATTCTGCTACAGGCTGGAAAATAACTGCATGTACTTTCTGACTTTGCTTCTTGTCAGCTCAGTGAATGACCTTGTTCATACACTGAGAAACAGATGATTTTGCTAACGTTAGGAAAAGGAACAATATAGTATTCTGAAATGTTACTAGACTTAAGCAAATAACCTTGTTCATACTGCAGCTGTAGATAATATTATAGGCTGAAATCAGAATATGCTTTATGCTCAAAACAGGAAAGAATCACTAATTGCAACACTGAAATATAAGTGAATTGTTACAGACCGGCAGTTAGCGAGGCCACGTTGATATCTTAGGAAATTTTCACATGGGAAGCTTATACTTGCTATATCAGCAGAAAAACTTAGTAAACACCTGTCTTAGAACAATGCTAAGAGTTGTATTTTATTACGTCAGCTTAGAGGGCAATGGCTTACAAAAAAGTATTTCCTGTATAATGTCAGACAAACTTCTGAACTGCATTTTTGTCTCCTTGTACAAGAATAAAGGAACTTTAACTGAACCTTGGCTGCATTGATCTTTGATTTTTCCTTTGACAGGTCGCCACAGCGGAACTCCAGTCCACTAATGATTGGCAGAGGATAATCAAGACTATTAACAGCAGTTTGCATGATATAAAAGAAATAAATAAAATCTATGACTGTGCAGCAAAATTAATAACAGATTCTTACCACAAAAACACAGGACAATAAAGGAAAGGGAGGGGAAGAAATCAAATGCCATCATGGAAGTATCTAACAGAGAAAACAAAGTATCTAATAGAGAAAACAATAAAGCAATTAAGCCAAGAAGGATCACTGTTAGATGAGTATAGAAATGGGAACAGATCAACAAAAATACTTAGAAAGACAGACGTGATGAAAGCAATGTGCAGTATTAGAACAGACCAGGATTAATGCAAATAATAAACCAAAGACATCAGCACAAGCAAAAATATGTAGAGGATATGCAGATAAATATAAATGAAAAGTGCCAAATATGTAACTCATTGATGACCAAAAAAAGTTTTATAGAAAATTGGGAAGCACAGTAAAAGGAACAGAAACACAACCAAAAAGGAGAAATAGACACATTTTGGAGAAATGTCTATGAAAATGGTGTGGAACATAACAAAGATGCTGAATGGAGAAAGGAAGTAAAAGGAACAGTGTGATGTTCAAATGTACAGGATATGAAACGGGATGACGTAACAGCCAGAGAAACTGAAACAAAATTAAGAAAAGCTCCTAACTGGAAAACCCAAGGCCCAGATACAGTACTTAACTTCTGGCTAAAAGTATTAATATCATTGCAGGAAGATTTAGCCCTGAATAAGAACTATTTATATGCACACCCTGAACACACACCAACCTGGTTAACAAGAGGAAAAATTATATTCCTCCTTAAGACTGAACGCGCTAGCTATCCTAAAGACTATAAACCAATAATGTGCCTTCAGCCAATGTATAAACGGCATACTGGAATTGATGCTGACAGGGTCTATAGTCGTTTAGAAGAAAACTCAATCATGGCAATAGAACAAAAGGGTAACAAAGGAAAGTCATATGGAACAAAGGATCATTTATTGTTAAAGTCATAACAGAGAATTGTAAAAAGGGGAAGAATCTAAGTATGGCATGGATAGATTGCAAAAAAAGCAGTTGACAACATCCCATATTCATGGATAAAGGAGTGCTTACATATGTATACATTGATCGATTAAATTACAGTGATTATGAAACAGTGGCAAATCACTTTGCAGCGAAGCCATGATAAAGGGCAAATTATTATCTCAGGGATAAAAATTCAAAGAGGATATATCAGGGTGACTCTTTGTCACCGCTGTTCTTTTGTCGTGCCCATAACTCATTATTTATTTATTTGCAGTTGGTTTACCAGGATAGTCCATTGGGCCAAAATGAACCCGTTTTCAATGGAGTCCTGGGGAGAAAAGCTCCAAAAACAAACAAACTAGGTACATACAATAGATTACTAATGATAATTATACAAATATAAAAAGATACAAGCATTTCATTTCAAAATTCAGGAAACATTTCAAACAATACAGTCTAGTGATGAAAATTTGAGGTGTTTTAGGCTGTGAAAAGTAATATTGCATAATGATACAGAGTAGTTGAATTTATAAGGAAAAATTGCTGGAGTAACATGAGAGTGAAAGGAAGAAAACTGTTCATTAAGCTGTCTACTTAACAGATTAGGTCATGGTTACAATTTAGCTCCCAGACAACAACAAAGTATAAAGACTTTTTGTCTTCTTTTTGTGGATGATTTAAAACTGTTCATCAGATGAAGATCAAAACCACAACAGGAAGTGGTCAAAACTTTTTCAAGAAAGCTACAGCACCAAGAAAACATCAGTTTGGGACAAGAATGCGATGTGAAAGAACTTGAGCAAGAGGGAGTGTATAAATATTTGAGAACTGATGAAGGATCAACAAGAAAACATGAAAAATGTGAACAAAACTCAGTAAAGAATATTTTAGCAGACTAAAATTAATACTGAAAATAGTCCTGATGTCTAGGAATGAAGTCTAAGCTATAAACCAATTTGCTCTTCCTGTTCTAACTTACAGTTTTGGAGTAAGTGACTGGTCCCAAAATGTACTGGATCAATTGGACAGGAAAACAAGAAAAATGCTTCACACTTATCAAATGATATATAAAAAGCAGTGTTCGGTTCGATTCTCAGCTAGAGCGTCTTCTGCGTGGAGACATGCGTGAATGGGTGTACCTTCGTTGAAGGTTGTGCATCAGGGCTGGTAACTCGGCATGTAAAAATAAACTACCAATCATTAGCGGACCGGAGTTCCGCTGTGGCGACCCCTAACCGGGAAAAGCCGAAAGACACAACAGCAACCAAGATTATATGAGTCTATATTATGATATTGCACGCTAAAAAGAGTGAATGACACATAATCAACCCTATGTAAGTGAAAGCTTACAACGTCGAAACCTCAGAACAGTGATTTTTTTCCAAGGGAAAAAAAATCGCTGTTCCAAAGCAAAATAAAAAAAAAAAAACAAAAAAAACTTTAAACATTACATAATGTGGGGGCCTTTGCCCCTCACACCCTGTGACATGGGGGGCTGTGCTTCCACACACCCCCTACTTAAATATAACAACTCCAAAATCGCACTACAGTGCCAAAAAGGCAAAGTAGTGAAAGTGTCCAAACAAATTCTTTCCCAGGGGAAAGAATTCACTGAAAAGCCACTTTGCTATTTTGCCTTTTCATGCTTTTCAGTTCAACAAAGACACATTCGACAACCTGCGTCTGCGACAGCGTAATAAGGAGCCAATTATATATCCCTTTCTGAAGGAGGTAAGGGCCTCCTCAAAACTGATTACATGTATAGAACAATTGTAAGACTGCATACATATCTATTTACCTCATCAGATCCAAATATAGTGAAAGTTTTGAAACATGAAGAGAACAAATCTAAGATGGCTTCCCTGCTTAGTTTATCAGAAGCATATTGGTGTCAAGCAGGAATGGAAGTCATACCAGAAGTTGACAAAAATTAGGCAGCAACCAAATGTGCCAAAAAATAAAAGAAAGACTATAAGGTGAAGGATCAGATGAGAAGGCAAAAAATGTGGAAAATGCATAAATATCATTGCAAGTACAGAAAACTCCTGGAACAACCTCATGTCGATCCAGTCCAGGAATGGTTTAGGAGAGCTGAATTTAAACCAAAAGAAGAAAGGTTAATATTAGTGGCTCAGGAAAGTGGACTATGTACACGCCTGTTTGCAAAGTCCATTGAACATATGGGGATGTGGCCAAATGCAGGTTCCGTAAAACAGAACTGGAAACAGTCACACATCTTGTTGCTGGATGTGATACACTAATTGCAGAGGGTCTGTATACTGAAAGGCATAATAATGTGGCAAGACTGTTGCATTGGGGATTATGCAAACATTACAACATTGAAGTAGCTGAGAAGCATTGGAAAAATGAACCACAAAGCATTACAGAGAATTATGAAGTTATATCACATGGGGTCACCCATTACCAACACTTCAAAAATAGATGAGAGATAAACAAATATAGTAGTCCATGAAAAGAAGACAAAAGTAGCATCGATCACTGAAATTGCTACACCCAGTGACAGTGTCTTACACACAGAGACACAAAGTCATAAAATGCCAGGATTTGCATACAGAAATGAGAACAATGTGGGAGAAAGACACCCAGACAGATCCAATAGTAGTACGAGGAATGGATCTAATAAAAAAAATGTTTACAGTGTGATTTACATATTCAAACTATACATGTAACACTGTATGAATTACACAACGAGTCAGTCCTGAGCACATTGTATGTGCTGTGAAGAGCACTTTTGGCTAACATCAAAGATTGAAACAATAATAGTTTCACAAACTTTAACCATACTTTGACTTAGGAATGGGATCCATGCCCATCATGGTATTAGAAAACCAAAAGACTTCGAGAAATTAAACCATGACAGAAATAATCCTAATTTTAAATACACCACTAGCCTTACATCTGTTAAGGTAACAGAGTGGACAGGCTGGTACACTATTATGTAACCACTTCTTCATCTAAGCCAAATGCTCTTGCTTCAACATGGAACATATCATATAACTTATCCCCTTTCCGAGCCTGTTCTCTCTAAAGATTCACTGAAGATTGACCCAAAAAGAAACTAATATGCATATTGTACATTACACTTTGCTTCATTTTTACACTACATTGCGATTGCTTACTACAGTGTATTTTAATAGTTTTTTCATTGTAATTAATCTAAACTATTGAGTTATTGCTTACATTTCTGTATTTTTTGTTTGTGATACCCGAACTGAGCCTAAAATTGGTCAATATTGATCAGTGCACTACCCCCCGGAAAACAAATATAAATAAATAAATAACATACATACATAAAACATACTTTCATGTAGTTTAAATTAGATTAAATAGGCAGGAAGTGAGAGATCAAGCAAATAAGGAAATGCTCTGTGTTTTTTCAACTTAAGTTAATATCCATCAACTCACAGCTGGGCAGAATGATAAAATACATTGTATCCCATTTTTTCTACAATCTATTTATTCAGGCCTTCCTGGTATTGCCCTGGTTATGCTGAAATGTGTTTTCTTTCTTTCTTTCTTTAGTTTCTTCCTTCATGGGTTACATTTTTTAAAGTAAAACAGAGAAAGTAAACTATTTCTGTTCATGTTCCAGTTGATATTACATGCATTGTTTGAGTGTGGGGGTGCTGCAATAGCTTAACAAAGTTGTGTTATATCTTATTTATTTGTTAAAAAGTAGGGTGGGTCAATCCAATGCGAATCCTTTACATCCATGACTCATGCCACATAAAAGCATGGGAAAATAATGGTAAATAAAAATATTATATTGCCATTTCTTCTACAACATACTAATGAACTACTTCATGAAGTGATGGGAAATTAAAAAGCTGCAGGAAATTATGATGCTGTTTCACAATTTGTGACAGCGTAGTAAAGTATATCAATACATGAAGATGTTCTTTACACTGAGAATCCTTGGCCACCAAGCAAAGCACATACAAGCTACAGCTGAGAATTGCATGCTACATTGCAGAATATAATTTGCATTGGAGTGAGAGGTTTGAGTTCTCATTGCTATAAAAAAAAGTAAACATTTTGTCTTTTTTTTTAAGTATTCCAATAACTATGAAAATGATTAAATGAAGAATTAGAGAAAAATATATTCAAATGCAACCTACAGGTAAGTTGCCTTTCACACTTTCATTAAAGGGAAGTAGATGAACAGACTGGCAAAGTAAGGGATACCTATGTAGTACGGATCTCTGCTGTGAAGTGGATCCATGAGTTATGAATGGGTAAAATGAAAAGGGAAGCACCCAGATCTGCTCAGAACTGGTGGTCAAGAATGCCACATGCACAAACCCTGTAGATATAGCCAACCTGCTGGCAGACAGGTCCAGTGAAAACTTCACTCCTCTGTCCCCATCAGTAAAACTGGACATCCCCCAGTACCTGCCCCCCTCCCCTTATCTCTAGGGAGCAAGTCATCACTGCCCTCTCAAAGGCAAAAAATACACCTCCATAGAACCGGATAACATCTGAGGCTGCATCCTACATGAACTCATGCAGCAAATTGCAGCACCATTAGACACCCTATTCAGCCAAAACCTGAGTACCGGTTTCATCCTAGCTGAGTGGAGGACAGCTACTGTCATCCCTTTGCACAAAGGTGGAGCACCCACCGATTCAGAAAATTATCGACTCATCAGCCTAACTAGCCTGATCTGCAAGGCTGTGGAGTAGATTTTCATGGACCTCATTAACAAGGACATCGGCAACCTCCTGACACTTGATCCCACACAGTTTGGTTTTATCAAGGGGAGGTCATGCCTGTTAAATTTGGTTGACTTCTCTGAGACAGTAACCAAGGCCATAGACGAGGTGAAGACAGTACACACAATCTACCGTGACCTGACCAAGGCCTTTGATACTATGCTCCATTCAGGTATAATAGATACACTCTCTCAACTAGGCATCAATTGATATGTTACCAGATGGGTAGAGAACTGGCTCACTGATAGAACCCACCTAGTCAAAATAGCGGAAGCCACCTCAAGTAGTAGACCCATAACAAACGTACCCCAGGGATTGTTTTTGGGCCTCTGCTATTTAGGATATACTTCTCAGAGGTGGAGGTCAAATCTAGTGGGCTATGGCTTGACCAAGTTTGCAGGTGATTGCAAGCTGGGTACTGTCATCAATGCTCCTAGTGATGTGGGCATCCTCCAAGAGGGTCTCACCCAAACAAATGACTGCTGCCAGAAACATGGCCTCAAAGTGAATGCTAAAAAATGCATCATCATCCCTTTTGGGGAGAATGACGTCCCCACAAATTATCACACTGATAATAAGGCACTAAACACGCAATCAATCATGAGGAACTTGGGAACCCAGGTTGATAGCAAACTGGCTTTTGACCACCATATTGCATCCATTGTACAGAAAGCTTTCTACATGGCCCACCTCATTAGTAAGGGTATCTCATTCAGGGACAAAGTGGTCATAACATCCCTGTATTCTTCCCTTATAAGACCTATTATTGAATACAATGCCCCTTTCGGCATGTACCTCACAAAGCACATGCAGCAGCTGGAGAAACCACAGAGATTCATCACCAAGAGAATCCAGGGTCTCAAACATCTACCATATACAGATAGTCTGAAAGCCCTGTCCCTCTACTCAGTCTCCTACAGACTGCTCAAAAGTGTCCTCTCTCTGGCATACAAGGCAATCTCAGTCCCCACCCTGATGGGACTGCTGCATATCTGCAAGTCAAGCTCCACTTGAGTAACCCTCACTCAAGACCTCTACCTGGTCTGTGACATCAATAAGACTTGTTGGCGGGACAGATAATGTGTCCCAGAGACTCCCCCTTTTGTGGAATAGACTCCCTCTCCACGTAAAGCAGAGCACTGTGTCTCTGCTTGACAGTGGTAGTGTCTCTGCTCGACAGTGGCACAGGAAAATAACTTTCTTGGGTGACCTTGTTGGTTAGGCTTGCGTAGGCCCTTGGGCCGATAGCCTAGTACCTACCTATGAACCTATGAATCTCATTAAACCTTTTTAAGCGCATCCTGGATAACTGGATGGGGAACAGAAAATACACCCCTGGGATTCCACCTGTGCCCCTGCTGGACAGTGGCATAAGGTGCAGACTTGTTGGAACATGGGCTGAATTCTTGGCTAGGCTTGTAAGGACCTCAGTACCAATAGCCTAGTAATGCCCTATGATTCTATGAGGCAGTAATAGAAACAGGTAACACAAGATTTAAAAAAAATGAATAGAATCAGAAAGGTAAAAAAATACTCATTATGCATTTTATTGTTATAACAGTGATAATTTAGCTTTAGCTCACTCATTAGGTTTTAACATTTAAATTATATGGCAGTCTGTATATAATTATATAGCAAACTGGCAGGAAAAGGAAGATCTTTAACAATACACAGTAAATAAACGTTTCTTAATGAATTCTGGGTTTCTCTGTAATCAACAGATGAAACAGTTGTTAAAAGCAAATTTATATATCTTGCCCAGTTCTGTTCTTAACTACCATTTTACTTATTTATTTATTTACATTTTGTTTACCATGAAAGTCCAGTGGGCTACTGAAAATCCATTTTCGGTGGAGGCCTGCAGAGAAAAGCTCCTCAGTACATGAACATAAAGGATTGAAATGCATACAATGATGTATACAATGATACAAGAGTATATACAACAAATGAAAAATGCTAAAAATGAGATGACCTACAGGTTCAAGAGAAACAGTCAGGTAACATCAAAATACCGAGTAACATTCCTTAACATTAGTAAAACTAAGATTTAAATTACTGTTTGCAATTGCCATTTAGAGTGAAACAGTACTTAGTAGGTCTCTCATTTTCCCATTCAGTAAAAGAAATTAAAATAAACTGAATAGAATGCAAAACACATTAAATAACTACAAAGTGAAAGTTTCACTTATGGTACTACAACTGAAGCTGCACTTTCATTATTAGCAGACAGTAACTGATGTGCTAAAACTGTTTATTTTTACAGCTGGTTGCTACAGTCACATCTGAGGCTGTGAAGCTTTTCTCTAGCTCAGCTGCTGTACAATTCTTTGTGTGTAGTTGTGATTTAGTTAATAGTTTTGATGGTGTCTCTTTTCAAAATGGTTGGGAATCAGGTGTACCTTAGTTTGCCAAGTCTTTTGGTTGCACCTTTTTAGGCGAGGGCACATGGTGTCCTAGTCAAACACTGATATACCTAAGTTACTATTGCTGGCAGAGAAACATTCATAGTATTTATTGTCATAAGTTCAGTAACAGCTGGAAACTTCTGTTGAGCAACCATGATAATAAATGTCAAGGCACTCTGGGTACAGTCTTACAGAGGATTTTCAGCACAACGAAAAGCTTCCCTTCTCCTGCTCCTGATACTGCACCCCTCTTACTTTTGGGGTACCAAAACTAACTCCAGCATCAGACTACAGCTGGAAATGGCAAATATCAAAGTTAAACAGTTTGATCCAACACCCTACTTTCAACATTTTATCACTGCTTAAAATATAAACCAATTTAGTTGCAGTTCATATCATGCCCTTACCTTGCATGTAGCAACATAGAACAGCATTTAGAGCTTAAAGTAAAAAAAAATCATAATGCATTCCTCTGCTTTACTTTCACTTCTTAAAAAACACACAATAGCTTCTACTATGTCACAAACAGTGAAGGCACAGACTTCAAAAGGGGCAGCCAAAAGAAGACCCCACTTCTCTGTTCACTAAAAGTCAGTATTCGGTCTCAGGTATTATTCACAATGTTGGAGCCGCACATGATGTTATAATATAATCTTTTATAAAATAATGTCAGGCATGGTTAGTGTGTGTGTGTGTGTGTGTGTGTGTGTGTGTGTGTGTGTGTGTGTGTGTGTGTATGTGTATATATATATATATATATATATATATATATATATATATATATATATATATATATATGTGTGTATATATAAGATGATTAATGAACTGGTTTGCTATTTGTAAACAAGCATACAATTTCTAGAAAGGCAATACATCCTAGACTAAGATCTGAAGAAGGTTTTTTAACTGAAAGCGCTTATCCTGTTTGACCTGCAACTTGAACAGCAAAATTGTGCTTTTTATTTCTTTGTTTTATTAAAGCCTACATTTTAACAGAATTTCTCAGTGAACTTTTCGTTGTGGTGGAAGCCTTTTTTTCATTTTACTATTTTTGCCTATTAAGGCTTCCTCTGGAGGTGGTTTTTGGTTTGGTTGTTTGGGCTACTTGATGTGGGAGTTCTAACCAGCTGAGAGCACGTAATGCAGAGCAATGATGAGCTCGATGTAGCAGGTTAGTTACAAATCTAAATGCAGAGCAATGATGATCTTGATGTGGCAGGTTAGCTACAAATCTAAATGCAGAGCAATGATGAGCTCGATGTGGCAGGTTAGCTACAAATCTAAATACAGAGTAATGATGAGCTCGATGTGGCAGGTTAGCTACAAATCTAAATGCAGAGCAATGATGAGCTCGATGTGGCAGGTTAGCTACAAATCTAAATGCAGAGCAATAATGAGCTCGATGTGGCAGGTTAGCTACAAATCTAAATGCAGAGCAATGATGAGCTCGATGTGGCAGGTTAGCTACAAATCTAAATGCAGAGCAATGATGAGCATGATGTGGCAGGTTAGCTACAAATCTAAATGCAGAGCAATGATGAGCTCGATGTGACAGGTTACCTACAAATCTAAATGCAGAGCAATAATGAGCTCGATGTGGCAGGTTAGCTACAAATCCAAATGCAGAGCAATGATGAGCTCTACAAATCTAAATGCAAAGCAATGATGAGCTCAATGTGGCAGGTTAGCTACAAATCTAAATGCAGAGCAAGGATGAGCTTGATGTGGCCTGTTAGCTACAAATCTAGCTATCGTATTATAGCACTAGCCCAGTTGTGATTTAAGAAACATCTGGATGTTAGTCAAAATAGTGAGTCATAGTGAAGAGGCAGTAAAAGAGAAGAGTTGGCTAGGTTGATTCAGCTAGATGGAATAAGGAATTTTTGTTTTGTAAATCAGACATAATAGCTTTTGATGATTTTTTTTATACAGTTTTGTAAATGAAGATCAAACTTTAAGTTGTCATCTGTGGTGACTTCAAGCATTTGGTACAGGTAAGTACATCAACAGCTACATTGTTTAGAAAGGTAATGTGAAAGTTACTTTTAGCATTGTCGTGGGACTTAGGAAATAAATAGTAGTAATGTAGTCTTTTTGGGATTAAGTAAAAGTTAGTTTTGATATAGCAACAGTTCAACTGAGTTGAAGGCATCTTATGTCATGGATTCTAGTTATAGTGGGTTGTCAGATGAGCAGATGAGAGCCGAGTCATCTGCATACTGAATAAGTCAAGCTTCCTGAGAGAAGGTATATCGGTTGTTGATGAAAATGCTAAAGAAAAGTGGAGTGAGAACACAGCCTTCAGGAACACCAATTTAACTAGAAGAAAAGGAGAGAGAAGAGCCTTTTGACAGATTGATATCTTACAGAGAGGTAGTAGAGGAACCATAGAAGACTTGGTTTGAAAAGGTCTAGACAGGACATTTGAGTCAGAAGTTTCTCGTATGACATTTATGCATTTTTGCAAAAACATTAAGTGGATTTTGCTTTAAATGAATTAATTGCATTAATTAACTATGGTGATGTCATAATGACCTTCTTATATAAAGCTGTGGAACTAAGCTTATTTTATCTTGATGTTCTTCTTTGCCTTGGACAAAAGTACCCAATAAATTTTAAAGTGTTTGGAAGAATATGTTTTTGGTTATTCATGCCAGATAAAACAGTTAAGCTGTGTTTTTGCGATGCAACAGTGAAGTTGATGTTTCTGGTTATCTTGTTGAAAGTTTAACTCCGGTTCTGCTTATCACTGGTTCATGTGACACTGTGTCAAAGGCTTTTGAGAGATCTAGAAAAAGAGAAAAGGTGAAAATGTCTAGCTCTTAAGCATTATTAATGGTTTAGTGTTTAATGGTCATGAAAAAGTTGAGAAGAGCTGTAATGGTGCTAATACCTTATCAGAAACCATGTTATGCTGATGTTAGATCATTTTTGTAAAAGGTACTGAATGACTTGCTTATGAATACACTTTTCCAGGATCTTAGAAAGGGGGGGGGTCAAGATGGCCATTGGCTTAAAGTTACGGATTTCAGAACAGTTACCTCCTTTATGAAATAATAAAGATTTTTTCCCCACAGGGCAGGGAATTGAGAGTCTTGGATAGATCCATGGATGAGAATTGAAACTGGATATGCAATAGAGTCTGCAGGAAGCTTAAGGTATTTACTAAGGAGATCATAAACAGGAGGAGAGCAGGGTTTCAGTTTCATTAGTAAAGGTCTAACATATAATGTCAAGACAGGCTGGAGACTAAAGGCAGGGATGTCAGGGCTTTGTGGTTGGATGGGGAGAGCTGGAGGTAAGAGATGCTATGATGTTAATGAAGTAAGTGTTACATTTGGTAGATGCTTCTGAGTGGGGATAAGTTCAAATAGGAGTTTGGTGGCTCCTCTTGTCCCCCCTGCCAGCTCCAACAGGTACCTGAACTGCAACTTGTATCTGGTTACCTGGGTCACTGTTTTTTTTTTGGGTATGTCAGTGGAAATACAAACTTGTTATGATTGCATTTGCCTCTGTCATTTGCGAGTTGGTAGGCATTTGCAATGTATGCCACATAACAGTTTGTAATACCATAATGGTGTATTATTTGAAGTATGCTGCATGTAAATTTGTTGTTATACAGCTTGTCACACATAGGTGTTTTCCCTTTCACATATGCTGATACTTCTATTTCTGACATGACTGAATAAAACTTTACTTCCTTTTTGCCCAAACCTCTGTTTTCATGATGAACAAATATCAGAACTGCTTCTGATGCCAAACACATTTGATGCCTAATGTGAAGTGATGCCCTGGCCTGTCCCTTACATTTTGTACAATGCAGTGAATAGCACAGTTGTACGCTTTTGTGCTTTCTTGGAACATAAGCACATACAATAACATCAGTTCTTAGTGTGCAGTCATCTGAGTATAACATTGCTGCATTACTGCAGTACTACTTTGTTAGCTACTCAGGATGGGGGCAAGGGATCCAAATAATTTGGAATAACATTTCAAGTAGCTAACATTACAAATAATCAATTATACTGCTAAAGAGAAGGTATACAGACTTAGAATATTTGTAATTTTGCAAACAGTTGCAGTTAGCAAGGGAGGATGGGCAGGGCAGCATCATGAGGTGATTGTTTTGATGTTATTGCATGATATTCTGAGTGACAGCATGTAACTCATGTATAATAACCAGACTGACATTTATTTATGTTGCATTCTAGTGGTTTGGAAAATATGCTGCTAGTTAAGACCAAGCTAGCAATATAAGGGTTTAATGCTAGCCAGTGCACTACCCAGGTATGAGACAGACAGAGGCTATATTCCTTGTATCTGCTCCTGCCCTCATATAGGTCCAGATGGAGGATCTCTCAAGCCATGCAGCTGGTACCAACTGATTAAAGTGCATGCAAATCTGATTTAATAATTACTTCACCAAATTTACCCGAGACGGGGCCTTTTCATGTGTTCTAAATGCTCTTGGTCACATTTTTTATGTTTAGTAATACATCAGTGTTTAATATGATGATTGCTGCAGTTGTTAACTATGTGCATTTATTATTTGCCCTGACCCTCCTTGAACTTATTTTATTAAAAAAGGCTTCTTTTAAACTATAGCAAACTGTTTACTACAAGTCTAGCAAACGGTTGCTACCATTATACCCTACTTGCATGCAGCACTACAGTGCTCAGGTTTTAGTTAAAAAAATGTAGCAAACTGCTTGCTACAATGTACAGTTTAAACCACAAATGAAGAACTCAGGTTTGACCTCAACTTCAATAGTGGCTTTTAAAAGCTGGCATCGCATTATAGACAGATCAGGATCGGCTGATCGTGCCCCCAACAATTTTGTGCTTGGGGCAGTTGCTCCTCTTGCCCTGCCCTAGCTGTGCTACTGTTAACAGGATCAGAAGCAGACATACACAGTTGTTTCAACTAGACAGCACACAGTCTGTCATCACACATGGATTATGAGCTTCGACCCTTGTCTCAGGTATTGACAGGTGGTAACACTTTATAAGGAACAAGGACACTGGTGGTAACACTTTATAAGGAACAAGGACACTCCTATTAGATGTGGGTCTGGTTATTCGTGGTTCAAACACCTGGGGTCTATTCTCTAGAACATGTCATTCAGCTTGAGGCTCATAAGTAATTACTCAAATATGCCTTTGAGTTCATCTGCCAATGACATCATCTTCTGATTGCACCACATAGTACCTCGGTTCATTCGTGTTCTACACTGCAACACTTGATGTGTTCCAAACATCTCTCTCCTCTAACTTTAAGTGCACTTGTTTGTCTGACTGAAGGATAGGCACAGGTTGTGCAGAATAGTGTGTGTGTGTGTCTCTCTCTCTCTGTGTCTCTGTTTGTTTGTCTTTCTGTGCATCTGTGTGTGTGTGTGTGTGTGTGTGTGTGTGTGTGTGTGTGTGTGTGTGTGTGTGTGTGTGTGTGTGTGTGTGTGTGTGTGTGTGTGTGTGTGTGTGTGTGTGAAGGCATTTCTGCTATGCCTTAGTATTATGTATATACATCATCCATTTAGTTTTATTGATTTTTGTTTATCATCGAATGTAAAATGAGATCTCTTTCTTCTAGTATAGGCTGCACTGTTTGATATACCAAGAAAGAGAAGGTTACACATAAAAGGTTTCCTGAGGTTTCAGGGTTCCCCTCAACAGCCTACATGACACGGAGTTTAAGGATAGTGGTTCTAGCCTTAATTGATAACTAAGATTTTTGATGTCAGGGATCCTTTCTGATAGGAATCTCTGATGTATTTTTGAGTTTTTTTTATACGTCTAATGAGATACATGCCAAAGGATGCATTATATTATATCATAGGTTTAGCCAGGGCAAAGTACTGAAGAACAATAACTTAAGTGGTTTTAAATGAGATGTACGTTGTTATTAGAGAGATTTAGATGGATTTTCTAACTGTATTTGCTA
Source organism: Protopterus annectens (assembly GCF_019279795.1). Lineage (NCBI taxonomy): Eukaryota > Metazoa > Chordata > Ceratodontiformes > Protopteridae > Protopterus > Protopterus annectens. The sequence goes on from NC_056748.1 coordinate 1,156,475,265, forward strand.
CATGGTCATTGAATGGGAGGGAGTCATTGACCCAGGTGCCAAAGTCCCTGATCACTGACTCATTGGTGAGTTGGGGTGTCATTGATACAGTAGGTGGTATCAAGTTGTTGTTTTCAAGCAGATAATACTGCATTTCTAAGCATTTAGTTTAAACCTTTTTTTTTTTTTGGCTGCACCAGGTGTGAATGTGTTTTAGTTCTATTTGAAGGGTATTATTTAAGGTTGCCATGAGTCCCTTGAATCATCAGGATACTACCTGCTTGTTCTCAGCAGTTCAGAATTTTACTGGTTATGTCACCAACCTGGACATTCAGGGAGAGCTGTTCCCTGTTAGGTATGGGTGTTGAAAATGGTGCAGTGATTGGCTGAAAATTGCACAGGAGAGTGGGGCTCAAATGAGGAAGAGCCCTACAAAAGTCCAGCTGTAGAGCACTTTCTTATCAGAGCTTTTACAGCCTGAACAGTTACAAAAAAATCTGATTTTTAAGCAAGCAAGTCAGAAATTAAGCCAGCCAGCAAAGCAATAAGGAGGCCAGATATACAACCAGCAAGTCAGTCATTAAAGAGTCAAGTAGATCAGCCATCAGGGTGGCCAGAAATCCAGCTTGTAAGGCAGCCAGTATTGTGGTCAGCAAGCCAGGAGGCTGTCAAGATGGCCAGCTAGCAAGAAGGCCAGTAGGGTGGTCAGCAAGGCAGTCAGTCAGGTGACTAGCCAGCCAATCAGGAGGTCTGCAAGGTGGTCAGCCAGAAAGACAGGAAGGATATCAGTGAGCCAGTCAGCCCAAAGGGAAGGATGCCAGCCAGTCCAGAGGAAAGAACACCAGTCAGCCAGTACATAGGTAGGGAACCCAGCTGACACAGAGGTAGGAAGCTAGACAGCTCATAAGTGGAGGTAGCAAGGATAGTAGAAAGCCAGCCAGCCTGCCAGACAGCTAAGTAAAGATTATGGTTGTCCTGCTTTTCTCTGATAGTGGTAAGTACAACTAGTAGTTTAGTTTTGTAACTTTTAAAGGTGGAAATGTATTCTGTTTCTTCTGTTTTATTTGTTATTATTTTTCTTAATGCTGTGTTCATAGCTTACAATTATCACTGACGTCCTTGTCATTGTTTATGTTAGAATAATAAATGCCAAAAAGGGGGGCCTAATATGGAATCCTATGGAATGCCACTGGTCACCTTATCCCTAACTAAGGAAGCATCAGTGAGCCTGAAAATGTGTTCTGTCCTTGAACCAGTTTGCAATGAATCTTACTACACACAGATCGGTGTTTCAAGCCATTAGCTTATCAACAATCCCATCATGAGGTATGTGGTCAAATGTCTTTGCCAGATCCAAGTAGCAAACATGAACAGTGTGACCACTATTCACCACCTGTATGGCTTTTTCAAAGACGCACCCAAGATTTGTCAGGCATGATATACCTTAACAAATCTGAATTGATGCAGGTCAGGCCAACCCCTATTCTTAATATCCTCATTTATGAGGTCATTCATCGATGATGTCTTGCATGATTTCATAGACAAGACTAAGCTAATGGGCCTGTCATTTCCTATACCAGAACTGGGCCCAGTCGTACAGAGGGGCATCACTACCACCACAGTGTGACATGACTCAGAAGTATGTCCTGGGGAAAGGTTTAGGTTTAAAAACTTATTTCAGCAACAGTCTGCTTATGAGATAACCCGATGTAGAGCTGGAAACCAAAAAAGGAGTATAGCCAGTTCAACCAACACTCTGGGTAGTACTATGAACCAGTACTCACCCTCTCAACTCTTCAGGTGAAGGGAAAAATGTACTTCAATGTAATAAACTGATCTCTACACCCCCCTTCCAGCTTAAAAAGGCCATTCCTTCAACTGGCACACCAGCCAGTGGTCAGATGCACATCCCCCACAGCCCCAGCCATTCAGTTCCTGTATCTGTGCCCTGCCCCAATCCCTTCTTCCACTTATTTAATTAAAAAAATAATAATAAAAATGTCTTCTTTTAAAATGTAACAAACTGTTTGCAGTTGCAAGTTTATATCCTGCCTGCACAGAGCATTATGGTATTCATGTTTTAGTTTAAAAAAATATCTTCTTTTTAAACTATAGCAAACTGCTTACTACAGATGCAGCAAACAGTTGCTAGAGTTTATGCCCTGTCAGCACAGAATGCTACAGCACTCAGATTTTAGTTCAAAAAATATATATATATATATATATATATATATATATATATATTTTTTTTTTACTTTAAAACTGCTTGCTACAGCTTAGACCACAGACAGAGCACTACACCACTGAGGTTTGACCACAAATGCAATAGCAGCTTTTAAAACCCGGTATTGCATTGAAGAGAAATTGGGATTAGGTGATCGTGCTCCTAACATTTTGTACCCAGGACAGTTGGCCCTTTCACCCTACGCTACTGATGATATAGTCTTTATAGATGTAAGGAAGGGGAGGGACTCGGGGATGTTTGTAGTCGGGATGTTTCATAGGAGCAATCTGATGCAAACCTGTTTGTATGTTAGCAATGTCTTTAGGATTTGAATGCAAGGTGCCATTACAGATATGTTCTGAGCAATGACATGAGTTATTCTTTAGTTTTCTAATGTATTAAAAAACACAAAAAGAAAAATCTAACAAAGCTAGACTTTCCACTGTGTGATAACTTAAACCTCTTGTATCAGAGGCAACATGGGATACAGTGGATATAAAAAGTTTACACACCTCTGTTAAAATGCCAAGTTTTTGTGATATAAAAAAATGAGACCACAATAAATAATTTCAAAACTTTTCCCATCTTTAATGTGACCTATAACCTGTACAATTCAATTGAAAAACAAACAAATCTGTTGGGGAAAAATATAAAAAATAAAAGATGTACAATAAGCTGGTTGCATAAGTGTGCACACCCTTAAACTAATACTTTGTTGAAGCATCTTTGTTAATCCAGTTTAAGAAGCATTGTGCATAGCCACTGTTAGAAGGGTAAATACTTCAGTCTACAGAGGGTACCAATGTTAGAAGTGTAAATACTTCAGTCAATACTGGGGTACTTGAAGTCACTGAAGATTAAAAAATAATCTCATATATGGATGCTTTCAAGCAATGCCATGGAATTTCACTATCCTTTGGTTTGGTCTGGATGGTGCAGTAATAAGGTACAAGTTGAAACTACTGTGAACTAAGTTTGATGACTCACTTGGGTGGAGGTCATGAGGTATCACTTTGGAAAGAATGAAATCTTTAATAAACCGTGAAACGCCTCCAGCATAGCCAGCAAGCTTCAAGGCTTGATAGGCACAAAACTCTGTCATGTATGGTGTGCTATCATTACACTTGGATCCTAACTCTGCTACTGCTCAAACATAGACTTTTCCAGAAACAGATGTGCCTCCCAATCAGGCAGTTTATTGTTAAGATTCCTGGCACTGAGAATAGCCACCTAATTTATGATTTGGTTTGTTAGGTTAGTTTGCTTAATAGCTGAACTCTGCCTAAAAAAAGGCATGATGGGGCTGCAAAAGCTTTGGTCAGTATGCAGAAGCCCACGAATGAGAGCTGTATAACATCTTTTTCAAAGCAAGTAGGACTACTGACTCTCTCTCTCTCTCTCTCTCTCTCTCTCTCTCCATGGGGATGCATACTGGAACTCCTGGAATGACATCAGTCAAAGAAACACCCAAGATTTAGCAGGCATGATATACCCTTACATATGAATTGCTGCAGGTCAAACAAATGAAATTGCTGAATCCAATTATCTTCTCTCTGAATCTGGGCATCATTTGAACCTATGAACCTATGAACCTATGAGGGGAGGACACCAGTCAAAACCAGAGTCTTATCCTTGACTGAAGCATATATAACAAGTTCTAGTGAGTCTTTCTGGATAACTTTCATGAGGTTTTCATGGCACATCTTTTACTCCAGCATAGACTATGATCATGTCATAGTCATACTTACTGGAGGAGGGTTCTGATGTGGGCAATCTTGGCTCCCAAAAGACAGCTATTTGCAACAGTCCTTGATCAGTCTAATAAACCTGCAGTAAATGCATCTAACCATGGAGGCACAAATTACGAGGATGTTTTCGTAAGCTGATGTATTCTTATTAGACACTGGGGTGGTATGTTACTGGTAGCATGCTGAGGAAGGATGGAGATAAAACATGGAAATCAAATGATTTCTTAAATATTCTTCAGCCTTTTGTGTGAGCTCATAACGGTCATACTGAGAAAAATGTGTAAACCAAGTAACAGTTAATAAATATGTAGTCTGTTATGAATATGTCAATGAGCTTCTTAAAGTGCTAATAACCATTAACTGTATTTTTTACACAGCAATACTTAATTTACTCTTAATTATCAAAATATGTATTATGCATATTGGCTTACCTTAAATTTTGATTTTAAGCTTTTATGATAATGATAAAATATTTGTTATGCCAACCTTTTCAAGCATTCTAAAACATGAAAAGTTTATATCACTTCATGTATAGGTTAATAAAGCCTTTCCAGATAACCAAAATCTACCTCAGTTTATTTTAATGAAGGACGTTCCATGGAATGATGTTTCTTTTTAAATTTCTTTGAAACAGCTACAGTTTTACAGTTATTTTTTTTAGAAAGTCTTTTAGAGAATTATAGATCCAGTGAATATATTCAAAATTAAGAATTAACTTATTATTTTCAATATGTTGAACAGCTTCTTCCAAAGTATTAAAGATATCCATTACTCTAGATAGAAAAACATATTCTAATTGGATAAATATGTTCTGTGTTACTTTAAGTGCTTTAACCAAAGGTCAGCAAGCTTTATCTTTGCTGTAGTTCTATTAGATAAATTATCAGATCTAATGATCTTGCCAACTACAACAGGTATATTTAATCATGCAGTTTTTCAAATAAGTTCTTAATAAAAAAGAAATTTAATTACAGATCTTGGTGTGGAGTCTTGCTTAGTAGAAGGTTTCTCTAAAGGTCAGTATAGAAAGTCAAAATTCTAGAGTTAAGACGGTTGGAAGCCAAGTAGTTAAGAAGTTTATCATGTCGACACCTTCTGTATTTGCAAATGTAGTAGACCCAAATAAACTATGCAGAAACACGGAGACACCAGTATATAAAAACAACAGTCTTTATTGTTGTAAGCGCTTTCACACCCTTCGGTGCTTCATCAGACCTTCTGTATTTTTTGTTACACCATAAATTCACATGCTATTTCTCCTTTGTTTTCTATTTCTCCTTTGTCTGTTTTCTAAGTCCTTAAGTTTGTCCAGGAACTATGTATTATGTTACAGTAAGAATTCAGTCTGAGCTGCCTTCTTTTAATTTGCCATCAATGTTAGAAAGAGAACGCTCATTTTTTTTTCTATCCAAATTCCTTGTATCATAGATTTAAGAAATTGTTTGCTTATTACAGTCTGTCTTTATGAATTCCACTTTGAAAAGAAGTAATTACTTTCTGAAGTTCCATATTCCCTGATTTTTTTCTTGTTGAGAAGGTTTGGAAAACTATTTTCTGTATTCATCAAAGTTGACTAGTTACAGAAACAAGGATAAATTAAGTAAACTGTCAAAGATTTACAATATTTTGAAGTAAAACAATGCAAAATATTTAACCAAAACAGTGAGGTTTATCATTTGTTCAAATAATAAACTTTCATGTCAGATGTTAGAACTATCTGCGGAAAACCAGAAAAGGAGCATCTACTCAGTAGCCATCTGGAATCTATCTTCACAATGCTTTGGTCAATTGAATGGCCACTGAGGTGCTATGCTTCAAGACAGGTCTATATTGAATTCTTGAAAGCCGAGAATGTTGAATCTGACATTGTCGGCATGAGAATAGCGAAACTGCAGGACATCGAAGAAGTAAACGGAAATCTCCGTAAAGGGAGATTTCCATTTACTTCAATGTAGTGCGGCCTTGGAGTTGGTATATTTAAGTAGCGGGGGGTGTGGGGGGTGCAGGGGGGCTTGCCCCCCTGCCTACACCATTTAGTTTTTTTTTGTTTGTTTTAATTTTTTGGGGGGACATTCGATGTTTTAACAGATCGATTACTAAGGGTCGACCTTTAGTGATTCAAACTGTTAAACATTCAATGTTCCAAAATACATGCTGATGAACAGAGAGGATTTATTTTGGTCTGGATGGTGCAGTGGTGCAGCGGTAGCGTTGGCACCTCACAAGAGGTTCTCCAGTTCGATTCTCAGTTGGCGTTCCTTCTGTGCAGAGTATGCATATCCTCCCTGCATTCCCCCCACATTACAAAGACATGCATCTGGAGCATTTCTCCCCGGGCCTCCACTGAAAATTGGCTTTGTTCCAAGTTGGACTTTCCTGATTAACAAATGTTAAAATAAATAAAAAAATAAAAATAAAAATAAAAATATATTTTATGCTACAGCTCACATCTTACAGTCTTGTACATGAATGGATGGGATGACTGCTGCCCTAACAAAATATGTTATGATGGAATAAATGCTGATATTTGCACTGTTACAGACAGTAACAACTCATACCTATGTCATGATCTTTGAGGACAACTTGTTAAGAATAAGAATATCGTATTTAAAACAATCATCTTGCAGAATGCAATCAAAGAAAATAAACACAGTTTTCCAGGGAAAAATATAGGGACTGATATTTTTCTCTTATAGTTTAGAATTAGCTGAATTGTGCAGAGTGCTCTTAACACTATATATGTGTTCAAACATGATTTTACAGAGATGTAGTATGTAACATAGCTTAATGGTTCCACTGTGAACTAACTAGCAAATGGTACTGCTAGACAAAGGTAGGTGTGGCAGGAAGATTAGCCACTAGGCTACGTATCTAAGGAATAAAACAGAAGTAAACTATGGTAAACTCCTTCAAGTAAGGTTAGATACTGGTGCCCTTTAAAGTAATTATCTGGTGCCCCAGGTAATCAGAATCTGGCCTGCTATAAGAATGGTAAGCTAGTATGGCAGAAGTCTGTGTCTCATAGCCAGCCTTAGGCAAAGGCCAACTAGGCAGCTGCCTAGGGAGTCAGTCTAGCAGGGGCACTTTTCCAGTATTTATTTGGTGTAGGTAGACCAGGATGGGGGCACCAGGTAATGTGGTAGGGGGCGCTGTGGAGCCCTTTTGCCTAGGGCACCAGTTGACCTAGGGCCGCTCCTGCTGTGTCTGAGAGTTCAGAGGAGTCTGGAGGGATTTTCTGTAAAGCCAAGATGTATCGACTTCTTTAGTAGTTATGTTGCTGCTACTAGAAATCCAGGTTATCAGGATCCAGAACCACTTTTTATTACAAAAGAGTGCTGAGCCATAGACATGGGTTTCTTAATCAGCAATGAAACTTGAGATACTTTTCATTGATGTACCAGAGACTTTTTTCATTTGTGTAGTAAAGACTTTCCATTTGGGTACCAAGGACTTTTCACTTGTGTATGCCACAGATTTTAATTAAGATCCAAAGACTTTTGCCTGTATACCTGAGACCTTAGATCTGTTGATGCAATGAGGCATGATTATCAAAGACTTATCTGTTTGCATGGTACTATTCAAAAGGGGAAGCATTACTGATATTTAGTGTAAGACCTCACCAAAAGAAACTTTGTGGTTAACCGGTTTATTTTCCAACTATTACTGCTCATTTTTTCTAAGGACATTTAGCTAAGTGACATTTGTTTATAACTCTTAGTGCTAAACTTCTGGATTTTGCTTGAATACTAATTAACCATTCATCTTTGTTAATGTCAGGGGCAACTTTGTTCCACAGTCTTGTTGCCGATTGCTAAAGAATACAAGCATTTCAGGAATGAGCCTGTGGTGACCCTTAGGGCCAAGATAGTGCTAGATAAATCAAATATACATTATTGCAGCTAAAATACTTACATTTGCCAAGGATTGTTGCAGAACAGAATACAGCCAGTTGTTTAGAGTAATGCATTTTTCACACAGTCCAAAATACAAAATTATTGCCTTCCATAGACCATCATGCCATCTTAATAAGTGATTTCCCAAAGCACTCTAATTTATATGTCAGGTATCATTATTAAGAAGTAAACCACAGATGCAGTACAGCTGAATTAAATGACCACTCAAGTTTGTTGGCAATGCTTATGTGTTCTCTTATAACTGCAGGTTACTTCAGAGAATCAGCTAATTAATCAAAACCCAATCAAATTTTTTTCTCAGCATATCAGTAGAACCCTATAGTAGCCATTCAGAAAAATGAAACAAGCAAAATGAGAAATTGTAACACTTTTAAATGACCTGATCAAATGGCCCATAAATCATTGGTATACATGGATTTGAGTGAACGGCAGATGGCCGATCGGAAAAAGTTAGACAGCAGTTCTGTGAACACGCAGAATTGTGAACACAATGTAGCCAAAATGCAAAATATTCCCCCCCTTTCTGACCCATGGTAGCGCTTGTTTAGGTGGTAGAGCGGTCAGAATTGTCGAATTTGGTGTTTCGTTCGACATTCTGACCGTTCGGCTGTGGGAGATTCGACATTTCCAGTTGATGTTATACTGGATCGAAGAAAGGTCGTTCGCTCAAATGCATGTATTCCAAATCATCTTATGATACAGTACAAAGGAATGAACATTATTCTGTATGCAATGCAAAATATATCTACAGCTATAAGAAACAGTACTGGATTACTATCAATTTCTTGTCAACTTCCAGGCCATTATCAAATATTAGTTTGTATTATCAGTAATTTGGAACTACAGAGAGCTTGTTCTAGATGCAGGAAAGAAAATAAGTCATTTACTTATACTGTCTGAATAACCACATCTCATTAATCTTCCTGTCCATCTATTACATAATGAACAATGATTTGGTGAGATATTATTATGATAATTTTATATAGATTCAGATTTGAGACTATACTTCATTTTATAGCCTTCAAGACAGCATTTATTTAAATAAATGCTGAGCAGCATTTTTGTCAATGCAGTTACGTAAAACAGTCCCACACTCCAAGTATAACACTGGCCACATCTGATTTAAATGATACCAAAAGCAATAAATGTATTTAATCTGCCACGCTTGGTTATGTAAGTGGACCAGTTCTCTGGAGGATGGGAGAAAAAGTCATCTGGCCTTTTGTTCTATTAATTTTTGTTCTATTAAAAAAAATGCTGTAAAGAATGTCAGTGCACAGCTGAATGTTGCTTTGGTGAGACAGAAAGTGGGCAAATGCACAGATCGTGGCAAATTTTGTCTGCATTTGCCAAACTAACAAATGTCATAACAGAAGGTTATAACTAACATGTAATAGGATGCCAACAGGAAAAACACAGCAGTTCTTGCAAATATATTCTAGTCAGTACTACATAAATCGAAAGTGCAACAATAGTGGTTTACTTAGAAAATGATCTATAGATATAGATGTAGATAAATGTATCTATATAGAGATGTATAAATACACATAGATATCCATATAAATATGCAATGCATTAGCATTGCAAAAGGAGAAAAATAAGTAATACCTGCGATGTTTAATTTTGTATTTTATATTATACGTATTTATGCTAGCTTTCTAAACCATAATCCTATTACAATATGGCAAAAAATAATTAATAAAGTACACAATGTTTTACATGTGTTTAAACTATATTCTGTTACCTCTTCCATTCCTCTATTTTAATTTTAATCTTTGTTTTTCATTCCCTCAGTAGATAATGAAGCCTGAATACAAAATATGGAGCATTTCTCCAACTTCTGAAGCTTCTCTGATTGTACTTTGAAAGATGACAGACCATAAGGGATAATTGCATCTCCCTTATTAACAGACAATAGCAATGAGCAACACTCTGATGATGATGATGATGATGATGCTGATGACGAAGGCCACAAAAACAAATAAAAATGTAGTACAATGAATCCTTTTTGTGTTGACTTCACACTGATAGTATCAGAGACATTTCACAGCTAGTAGAGCATAGTTTATGTGATTTTGTAGATATATATATATATATATATATATATATATATATATATATATATATATATATAATGAGGAAAAAATAAATTCTCACAATATGGCTGCAAATTATTTAGTCAGTTTTCCTGCAGATGTGTTTAACAGTTTGTGCAGTTTAAAAGAAGGCTGGATTTTGCTGGTTCACACTCATCCTGGCAATGTTGTACTTAAAGCAAAAAAACATAATCTATAATATATTAAACCATAATCCATAATATATTAGTATACATTTGCATAACCTGTGCTACATTGCAGTAAAATAATAAATGCAACATAAAAACACACATTGTAGGGTGCATGTCATTCAAAATTTAGTTCAGAGTGACTGGCAGAAAAGAAATGTCCCATAACAGAGGCATATAGAAACCATCCAGTGAGACTCCTTTAATTTACAGAAACACCAATAGAACTAAATATGTAAAACTCCCTTTGCTGAGGCATCATGGGAAATGTGCAAATATTTCCTAAAAAATAAGCATTTTGAAACACACTAACTCTTGGATGAACAATGACACACAGCTCATTAATAATACATTCAGAGCAAAAATCAGACATCAAGACTTATTGGGCCTATTTTCTCCATGACTAGACTCATCACTAAAGTATAACTAAAGATTCTAGCTATGCTCTGAAACTGTATGCTTATCAGAAAGCTTCCTGTATATAGCTTAAGGGGAGGTACAAAATAAAGGGTACCTACTTAGAAGTTTGAAGACTCACCATTATAAGCCTTAGAGCTCTAAAAAATTAAAATTGAACTATTACGAGTGAAAAAACAGTACAATGTGACATTCACTGTTACACATTAAAAACATTTTTGCAAGAGAATAAGATACTTTTCACCCACCATGCCCCATTTTTGTCCATTCTACATGTCATTATTAGATTTTTATATCATTGCTCATCTTCCTAGTTAAAAGTATTCAAAATTATCTGTTAAAATCTTCATCTGGGCACAGTAAGGTTGCCAGAATCCATTTAATTGGAATGAATTATAATGAATCATATTGCATACTAGGAACTGCACGCAGCAAATTAGTTTAGCCTATTTATAGTACTTAACTAATTGAAACCCATGTTTGCACTGTGTGAATTAACACACTCCAGAGATTTACATTTTGCACACGCATCATTGAAAATTCCACTCCTAGAGACAGTTTGTCAATTAACTTAAAACATGGAAATTGTGCTCAGTATATGTAGCAGCACTGTTATTTCACCAGTGTATATATATATATATATATATATATATATATATATATATATATATATATATATATATATATATATATATATGATAAATCTGTATAAATAATTGCTTTTAACTGATGTTAAGTGATTTGAATGGAGACACCGGTTCAACTAACAGAAAATTACTCTTTGGCTGTAAATATTCTGCATGTTTTTGGCTCATTTGAATTACTTAGCTTATAATATAGTTACCACTCCTAAACTCTTTGTTTTGGGCATAATGATTTTCTTCATTGAGGTGAGTGTACGTAAGTTATTGTATTTTACCAAACAGTAAACATCTGAGTTTTAAGCATCTTATCTTCCAGTTCGCCAGCAAAATACTGGTAATTAAGGCTCTTCACAGGGGAAAAGAATTATTTATAACGTATAGAATAAAAACTTCGAAGAAAAACTAAAAATGCCTAAGGAAAGAGCAGCTGAAAACTATGCTAAACGGAGAGCTTCTGCTATAATAAAGCAAAAGAACATGAAGGTTATCCTTCTTACCTCACATTGCGGACATTAAGAAGGCGCACCAATGGCTTCCCGTCTTGCGAAGGTCGAGGAGGGCAAACCTACCATCAATGGCTCTGACAACCTTCTACAGGGCACCATCAAGAGTATACTGACAAACAGCTTTACAGTAGGTGTGGAAGCTGCTCTGCTTCTGAGCACCAGTCCCTCCAGAAGGTAGTGAAAGTGGCTGAGAGGATTATGAGGAACTCCCTCCCATCCATACAAGACCTGCACATGTCCAGATGTCTCAGCAGGGCAAGGAAAATAACAAGGGATAGCACTAATCCCGCTTACAAGCTGTTCTAACATTTAACATCAGGAAGGTGCTTTCGATGCATATGCTGCAAAATCACGAGATTCAGAAACAGTTTCTTTCCACTAGTCATCAGGTTACTGAACTCTAGGAACAGTACAGTACCCTTCACATTGGACATTAAGGGAGTAATCCAACAATACTGAAAAGTCTCTATAGGGCAATATGTAACAAGGTCTTACCTGCACCCAGACAGCAAAGTCAGCAGTAATCCAACTGAACTGTCTTACTGTGCAATATAAATGTAGGCCTTAAATCAATCACTTAAGTGCAATGTTACCAGTGAAAATAAGCTAATAACCTAGTAATGAGTGACAATATGTTAAATCACTGCAATAATGCAAGTATTTATTATTTTTGTGTTTGTCGCCTGTGTCTATAGAATTTTGTGCATTATCATTATGTTAAATGTAGTCTATATATTTTATACACATTGAGTCCGAAGAAATGTAATTTCACTTGGTTCGCACTTGTGTGAATCAAAGTCACAATAAATTTACTTTGACTTTGATTATTAAGGTTAAATTTATATTAGAAACATTTAAATGTATTTATTATTTATTTTATTTTACATTTGTTTACTGGGAAAGTCCGACTGGATATATGTCCATTTTCAGCGGCGGACCGGGGAGAAAAGCTCCAGTAAGCAGAGTACAATTACATTAGGAACCAAAATCAGGAACAATTTTATTTATGTATTTATTTATTTATTTATTTTACATTTGAATTACATTAAATAGTCTGCATCACCTTAGACATGATTATATGGTCGATTAACTGTAATAATTAATATATTTTGTGATATGTAAAGATTTCATTTACTTAAAGAAAACCTCCTAAATGTCAGAAGTGGGATATTCTGTTAGCATCATTCATTTATGTAAGACCTGAGGGCAAAAGGTTGAAGAACAGTAACAGTCTTTATTAGAAAGGCTCACCCAGACACTGCTACACTTTGCTGTTAGGGGAAGGTTAGTTTGCTTTTTATTTGTTGTATTTTGTATTACTTTATTGCCTTTTTCTATTTTGACTACCATGATTTGTTTTCTTTACCTTGTGTTTTACTTATATTCGGCTTTTAAATGCATATTAAAACTTGAAAAGAGACCACAGCTCTGTCGCGTGTGAGTCAGGCAGAAATCAGAACAGATCAATTAAGGACTTACACATAAGAGAGAACAGGCCAGTTAAGGTTAATCATCTGTGAACTGAGGGGTGGAGCTAGGAACTAAACCTTCTTTTTAAGGGGTAAAATAAAATATTTCAGAGCTTTATTAGAAAGGCTCACCCAGACTCTGCTACACTTTGCTGTGAGGGAAAGGTTAGTTTTATTTTTATTTGTTGCATTTTGTATTACTTTATTGCCTTTTTCTATTTTGAATACTATGATTTGTTTTCTTTACCTTGTCTTTTACTTGTATTCTGCTTTTAACTGCATATTAAAACTTGAAAAGAGACCACAGCTCTGTCTCTTGCGAGTCAGGCAAAAATGTTTCCCCTATCCTCCCACCCAGTTATTGTTGTGTTCTTAAACACCACTGTTTTGCTAGTTTCCTGCCGCTTATGTTAATTTGACCATATATCTCATTTCCTCTTTGCTTTTACTGGCTATTGTGAGTAAGCGCACAATTATCATTTTGTAAAATCACTTCCCTTCAACTATTTAAATTTATTGGCCATCCTACTGTATTCCATAGTACCAGAATACAAAAGTGACCACCCCTTTCAATCTATCTTGCATTTTTAAAATAGTGACTCTCCACTAAAACGTAACTTTTTAGACAGGTAAAACTTAAGTTACCAACTTTCACATCTAACTCATCAAGTCCACACTGCAGTGTTTAGGATAAACCATTTTTTTTCATCTTACCTTTAAACATCCCTGTGACTAGCACTTGCTCAAAAACCTACTGGAAAGAACTAGGAAGCCGTAAAATGATACAAGCACTCAACTATCCTTGTTAATAAGGAGAAATTAATCATAGGCACTAAACAGCCTATAATTGCAAAGTACCTTGGTAAGGTAAGGGAAAACACCTCTTGTACTTTACAAAAAAAGCACCAAACCAGGCATGTCCAAGGTTCAGCTTCTGGTGATTTCTCCTGTCCACCTGATGAATCTGGGCATACTGGGGCAATGCAGAAATTGCCTCATGTACACAGACAACCCGCTCCTCCTACCACCCAACACTACAACCTGCGAGAGATGCACTTACATAGCCAAACTGGAAGCAAAGCTCTCTCCACCCAAGATTGTGCTAAACAGTCAAGAGGAGAAGGTTAACACTCAAACTACACCTCAAGCAACAGATAAACCTTCAAAACCCACACCACCAACACCCTCACATTGCAACACTAAACCCTCATATGCAGAGGCCCTTAACAGTAACCTGCCCAAGCAACAAGGACTTCCAAAGCTGAAACACAAACACCAGTCACAACCAAAATATCACATAGCTCACAACAACAGCATGCCACCCAACAACAGCCCCTAAGGCAAGACAACGTACCCAACACTTTAGTCATAGGTCACTCTATAGTCAGACACACTGATATCCCACTCATCAGGCTGAACAAGGAGAAAATTACAGTCAGCTGTCTGTTGAGTGCCAGGTTCTGCCACATAATGCATGCATTCAAGCCACTCCACAACAAGTACAAATATGACTCTGTCATTGTCCATGCCAGAGTGAATGACTTATACGTACCTCCCTGGACTACATGAAAAGGGACATGGAAGAGCTCTCGGATCATGTGGCCCAGGCAGGTATGACTCTAGCCCTGAGTAACATCCTGACTTCACCCAGAATTATACCACAGTATAAGGACGAAATGACTGACCAACAATTAGCTAAGTTTCTGGTGTCATTCAAAGGTGATCCAGTATCTGTCTGCTTGGGATGACATGATCGACAGACCATGATGCTTTGCCAGAGATGGTCTGCACCTGTCGCCCCTGGGATTCTGATTACTGGCTAAGGCTCTTGCCACCCCTTTAGTGCCTTTTTTAGGCAAAGTTCAAAGGACAAAACCACCACTGTAACAGGTACAAGCATGCAAAATCTGAAGTTAATGCTATTCAATGCTAGAAGCCTAAACCTCAAAATGCACTCTCTCGAGGCACTCCTAAAAATGGAGAACATCAATATCTGTGCAGTAACTGAGACCTGGTTCAAGGGTCCAGAGAGCACCCCTGAAATACTAGGCTACAACTCTTACCACACTTTTCGGCCACCAAACCAGGACCGAAACATTAAAGGTAGAGGAGTGTCCGTATTCACAAAGGATATTCACACCACCAGGCTAGTTGCCCAACACAATGCATCTGAAATTCTCCAGGTGCAACTAACACTAGGTAAGACTGCAATCCAAATTGTACCTTGCTACAGATCCCCCACCATGCCCCAAGATTCTCACTACACCTTTCTAAACATACTGGAAAATATTAAGATACAACCAAACACTCTAATACTGGGTGATTTCAACTACCTTGCCATTAACTGGGAAAACTAATCCGTAGTCCCACTAGGGGCTCCTGTATCCTAGACCTGGTCATTACTAACATGGGAAATTGATGCTCCCCACCTATGGTCACCGCCTCGTTGGTCAGGTCTGACCATAAGCTAATCACCCTTGACATCTAAATCCCTCCCCCACCCCCCAGTAAGGAAACCTGCATAAAAAACTTCTCAAAAGTCAACTTCATGCTACGCAAGTCAGAAGTGACAAACGTCATGATACCCATGCAGACGGGAACTGAAAGTTCGACTGCTGAATCCTACACTAAGGCACTTGTCCGAGCACATCTACTTGTGCATGAATCGTGCCATCCAAAATAGAACCAAGGTGCTCTCCTCCAAAAAAAGGAAGCCAATCTGGTGGTCCCCTGCCATAAACAAACTTTACAACTAAAGGAAAAAACTGTTGCAGAAAACAGGAAAATCCCAGGATGCAAAAACCTCCCTTATCATCCTCAGTAAAAAGCTGAGATCCCTCATAAAATCCTCCAAAGCTAGTTACAAAAATAAAATTGCCAAAGATTTCAAAGACAACCACAAGGCATTCTATAGCTATGTCAAGAATCTAAATGGCAATGCTCAGATCTGCTCTGAGCTACAACAGAATGGCATTAAATATACTGATCCCAAGGATATTGCCAATATCCTGGCAGATCTATTCAGTGCCAACTTCACCCCTCCACCCCCTAATGGGCCCATCTCAATACCAAAAGATTGCCAAATTCTGGTAATAACAGCCACATAGGTAAAAACCGCACTCTGCAAAGCTAAGAATACATCATCCATGGGACCAGATGACATCCCGGGCTGTGTGCTACATGAACTACAAAATGAACTGATACCTCACCTAAGTGTCATGTTTAATCATAGCCTCACCTCAGGCTTTGTGCCCACTGAATGGCACACAGCTACAGTTATCCCACTCCAACAAGGGGGGATCCACCTTGAATCCTAGGAACTACTGCCCCATCAGTCTGATGAGCCTGATCTGCAAAGCCATGGAATGTATTATCATGGAACTTATAAACAAAGACATTGGCAACCTTAAAACACTGGACCCCACCCAGTTTGGGTTCGTGAAGGGCCAATCTTGTCTCCTGAACCTTATTGACTTCTTCGAATCAGTCTCCAGAGCTGTGGATGAGGGTAAGGCAGTCCACACAGCCTATCTGGATCTCACCAAGGCCTTTGACACCATCTCCCACTCTGGAATCATAGATAAACTTACTAAGCTGGGCATTAATCCCTATGTCACTCGATGGGTTGCCAACTGGCTTACTGACAGAACCGACACTGTAAAAGTAGCCGACTCCAAATGTTTCTGCTTGCAATCTGAGCTGATAATATTAAACATTTCAAAATGGCTTTTTGCAGTGGATACCCCTCTCCCACTACCACCACCAGGCACCTATATATAGGTAAATCAAAGATCTCACAAGATGTACAGAAGCATCGTCATTTTTTTTCTTATTTTCCTAGAACCTAATGACAGTTGTACAAAGACTATAAAAACAAAAGAAAATATTGTATGGAGCTGCAACTCTTATAATTTATTAACTAACTTTAGCGCTCCCGTCCACAGTAACAAGGACATCATCAGAATGACAACCCCTCTCAGCCAGGAGCTTTTATGCATGTAAACTGTCACATGACACAATTAAAATGAATTCAATCAATTATAAAATTCAATACCATCTAAAACAGAACACAACAATTTGTTCAATGAAAAATACCCAAAACATTCAGGTAAAGAAAAAAAATGAATCAACCAGAGTTTGGAAAAACACCAATACTGTTGAAATCCAAAGCTTTTTTTTTCAAAAACAATACAGTTTAAAAAACTATCCTACATAACTTAAACCCATCCCAAGTTATCTAGAAGAATCTCTACATAGCCAATGAAGCTTTCAATTTTAATACACTGTTAACAGATATCATATAATTTAAACCTGGGGGGGGCATTACATTTGATCTGCCACCTCAATTCCTTGTATTCCAAAAATAAATTATTAGGGTCACCCCTCAATCCCAATGCCACATGATCAATGGACATAAATTTAAAGAAATGCAATGGATTGTCCTTAATGTACTTGTATAAAGCATTCCTTTCATCACTCCTTTGGATGTCTAACTGGTGCGCATAGATCCTATTTTTCAGGGCCTTATGGTCTTCCCAGTATAAAACCATTGACACCCTTGGCACTTGGCCACATAAATAATGTCTTTACTGTCACAATAATACTATCAAGGGTTTCTCTCCAACTTTATTGAGGTTCTCCTGCTTGATCCCAAATAAACACTAAGTCTTTCGAATGATATTTCAAATCTCCCAAAAAATGTAAGTTATAGGGCAAGACAAGAGACCTCTGAAAATTTCCCTGCTTGTCTGATCCAATACCATTTCTCCTTGAAACAATGACTACTCCCCCCTCACTCAATCCAAGCAATGGGGGAAATGCCCCTGCCTCCTTTTTACCTCAACTTCCTGAAATATGTAGTCCAAAAAAAGGGTCGAGGATAGCCTCTTCTAGTTAACATCTCCCTTAACTTCAAACATTCTTCTTGAAATCTGATATCATCACTTACCATCCTCATCATCTTCACATACTGACCCTTCACAAGCAATTTATTTTGATGAAGAGGATGCCGACTCTCAAAGTGCAGCAATGAGTTGGAATATGTGGGATTTCTGTACAGGGTGGATTCAAACATTCCTTGCATTCTAAGTAGTGTATAAAAAGATACCTGCTTTAAAAGTTTGTTGGAAGGCCTCAGTTTGAGTAAGAATGAAGGCAAAAAGGGAAAATGTGGGCATTGCTCCCAATCTAGATATGTGCTGGAGGGTTCCAGCATTTATTTAGAGAGGTTCAGTATCATAAGACTGACCTCTAGATATTATTGTGACTGTAAAGGCATTGTTTTTGTGGCCAAGTGCCAAGGGTGTCAATGTTTTTATATTGGGAAGACTATAAGGGCTCTGAAAAATAGGATACATCAGCACCAGTTACACATCCAGTGGATATAGGAGGAAAGATATTCAAGGGTCAAAGAGAAAGTCCTTTCTCTTATACCAAACCATCACAGCATAGGAGATGTGTGTAACACTTGTTACACATCTCTAAATGAGCTGTTACAGCCAGGTCTCATGCTACAGTGGAGGGTAACAGGTTTTTTTTCAGATTTTGGAGCATAATCATAATGCACCACAGACTACAAGGGTATTATGTGTTCTCAACATGGATGGTAACAAATTTACATAGAAAGTGAAGCTCATGGCATCCATGTCGAGAACACATATTAACCTGGTTATTATCAACGACCTGATCATACTTCTTTGTAGTGCATGAAGCTTTACTTACTCCATATACTACCAGTTACATAAAAAGAGTATGAACTTGTAGTATTTTATTGGATATCAAAGCTGGTAAAACACTTTAGAATGGTTAAAAAGACAGTAGGCAGAAACAAAGTGCCTCTCTGTGAGACTAATGACTTTAAAATCTGTTAAATATGTCATTCTTCCACACCTTCTGTTGGTAAATGTGGTAGAGCAAATAGCTTTTTAATGCTAACGTTCTTTTCCAGCCAGGTCTGCTATTAAACCCCAATATGAGACCTAGGTCCTAATTCCAAAAGACTTGCTATAGACCACAGTTTTATAATGCCATCCGAGAGCAGACTGAGACCAGGGTTTTGGAATCTGGCCCCAGTGTAAGCCTGTTTATCGATTGGTCTTACACTAAAGTAAGTTACTTACACTGAGAGCTCTTTTTCATGAGAGCTCTTTTTCAGATGATATAAGAATGACATTGGTCTTGATAAATGTGCAAAAGCAACCTTTAAAGCAGGAAAACTGCAATGCCAGGAAAACATCAGTTTGGGATGAGAATGTTATATAAAAGAACTTGAGCAAGAAGGAGTGTATACATATCTGGGAAATGATGAAGGATCAACAATAAAACATGAACAAATGCGAAAAAAACTTAGTAAGGAATACTTTAAAAGACTTAAATTAATCCTGGAAACAGCACTTGACATCTAGGAACAAAATCCAAGCTATAAACCAGTCTGCTCTTCCTGTCCTAACTTACAGTTTTGCAGTGATTGACTGGCCCCAAAATGTCTTGGCTAGATTAGATAGGAAAGCAAGAAGGATGATTCATGCTCACCAAATGATTTATAAAAATCAGTGCATACCAAGATTATATATTTCCCATTGCGAAGGAGGGATGGGCCTCCTTGAAACTGATTATATGTATAGATCTGCAATTGTGGGACTCTACACATATCTGCTGACCTCACAAGACCCAAACATAGCAAAAGTTTTGAAACATGAGGAGAATAAATCCAAGATAACTTCTCTGCTTCATCTAGTAGAAGCTTACTGGCGTCAAGCAGGAATGGAAATCACCCCAGAAGTAGATGAAAATCAGGCAGCAACTGAATGTGCCAAAAAATGAAAAAATATAAAGTGAAGGATCAGATGAGATGAGAAGGCAAGAAATGTGGAAAAAACATAAATATAGTTGCAAGTATCGAAAACTTCTGGAAAAACCTCATGTTGATCAAGAACGAACACAGGAGTGGTTAAGAGAGGCGAATTTAAATCAAGAGATGAAAGGTTAATGTTGGTGGCCCAAAATAGTGGGCTGCTTACATGTTGGTTTATAAAGTCCATTGAACATGTGAAAGAAACAGACAAATGTAGGTCTGCATACTGAAAGGCATAATAATGTGGCGAGACTGTTGCACTGGGGATTGTGCAAACATTGTGGTACTGAAGTGGTTGAAAAACACTGGAAACATGATCCACAAAGCATCATAGAAAATGAAGAACTCTGTATCACATGGGATCATCCATTACCAACAGTTCAAAACAGAGATGCTAAAAAACCGGATATAGTGGTCCAAGAAATGAAGACAAGAGTAGCATTGATCGTTGAAATTGCCACACCTATTGACTACAGTGTCTTGTGTACAGAGACACAAAGTCATAAAATATCAGGATCTGCAGGCAGAAACGAGAGCAATGGGGAAGAAAGATACCCAGAATGTTCCAATAGTAGTTGGAGCAATGGGTCTTACAAAAAAGAATCTACAATGGCAGACATCAAAGATTGAAACAATACTAATTTCATGAACTTTAATCATACTTTGATTTAGGAAAGGGTCCATTCCCGTCATGGTATTAGAAACCCAAAAGATTTGGAGAAATTAAAAAAGAGCAGGCGTTTTGGAATCTGGCTCCCGGTGTAAGCCTGTTTATAGACCTTACACTGAAGTAACTGACACTGAGAACAAGTCTTTCAGAATCAGGATAGACTTACACTGAGAACAATGCTTTTGGAATCTGGCCCATAATTTTAACAGCACCTAGGGTATCCTTAACAAGATTTTGTTAAGTACCTCTAAGTGCTGTTGAGGTTGGAACTTGTGCCAGAAGAGTGTTTAATGATTTCTACGTGTAATCACGTTGCTTCATAAACATACTCTCTCACTCCAGATATATATATATATATATATATATATATATATATATATATATATATATACACACACACATACATACATATATAACTTACTGCTTTTCACCCAATACTTAACTGACCCTTTAAGCAGCATCTTAAATAGATTGGTTGCACCCTCACTGATAGAAAAAAAAATTAGTACTTACCTGCTGGTTCTTGTTTTCTGAGGTGCCATCCCACTTTGTTCACCCTCCGGGCTCACTTCACTCCCCTACCCAGTCCCCTAATACCTCACACCTCCTCTGCCTCTACATTTAAAGCTGTACACACCACACCCCTTCCTCTACCAGCTCCACCCCTCATCCCCTTCCTCTATTAGCTCCATCCTCCTCACCCATACACTCCATATCTCAGAATATAGCAATAACCCACGCCTGGATTTACCCACGGTTGGTGTGGTTTGGTCACGAGGGCGAAGCCCGAGTGGCTAAACAAAGAAAACCATGGGTAAATCCAGCATTACCCACACCCAGACGTATGTTATTGCTTTTATACAATGACATTATTTAAGAAAAAATACTTACTTTTCTTAAATAATGGCATTGCCTCCTTGCTGCCCTTCCGCAGCTGTCTGCTATTCTGCAGCAGTTCTGATGTACTGTGCATGCGCATGCTTATGCAGTACATCAGAGCTGTGGGTGGAAGCAATGGAGAAAGCAAGATCTCTGTTGCGTTTTACAAATTGTCTCGCTATGTTAAACTCCTTTAACATAGCAAGACAGTGTCTAAACAGCAACGGAGATCTTGCGTTCTCCATTGCTGTAAAAAAAGACTTATACTAATGGAAAAAGTACAGGCGACCAGACCTTTTTCCATTAGTATAAGTCTGATTTACAATGTGCACGCCGACCAATCAGCGTGCATGTTTTGGAATATTAATGGGGTGGGTCATTGTATAATATTCCTTTTATCACACTAGCACCCTATCTGCATACCACTCCCCTTCCTTCATTTCTACAAACGTTATTACTCATCTCAAATCATCCACTTTAGTTTGCCTGATTGCATCTCGAATAATCCCTAAAAATGATTCTCCGTACTCTCCTGACACTAATGCTCCTCTTCTTCTCTTTACTGTCATCATATCTGGCCCCTATCCAACTTGCTCTAAGCTCTCCTGCAGACACTACCTCTTACACCAGTAACACAAATCACTACTCCCTGTCCATCACTGTTCATCTCTTCCATCTGTTTCACACAGACAATATTCTGTTCTTTAAACCCAAACTGTTTCAGATGCAGCTATACGTGTTGAACATTACTACACTTACTGACAATTTAACAAAATGAAATCCTGTCTTTACTACACAATCTTGAAATTCCTCTTGCTCTGTGGTGACATCTACCCTAACCCTGGTCCCAACATCTCACAATCCACGTCTTCATCCCATATTCCAAGTACACAAAATATGCTTAAATTTATCTCAGTAAATGCACATAGCATGTGCAATAAAATTTCCGAGTTGCATGCTTGGATGACAGCACAATCTCCTGATATACTAGTAATTACTGAAACCTGGTTTAAACCACACATAAAGGATACCGAAGTACTTCCCCCAGGGTTTAATGTGTTCAGAGCTGACAGACCTAAAAACAAGGAGGCAGTGTGGCAGTAATATGTCCTGCTTCTGTTTCCCTAATCCCTCACAACCAATCTGTACCATCCTTTGACAAAGCCGAACTATTGATCACCTGCCTTAAATTAAATAATAATAAAGGTCTCTGCATTAAAGATGTATACATACCCCCTGGCAATAACTTATTAACTCTGGAAAGTATCCTATCTTGGGTATCACAAAATATCTCTCTAGAAACGGTAAAATTAGGTGATGTTAACACTGACTGGCAGAAACTTAATTTACAGTTTCCCACAGATAGCATAAACCTATTTAGATTTTCTCAACTAATTACTCATCCATCCTTTACCAATGCTGCAAACCAAAATGGCTCAATAATTGATTGGATTTTGGTCTTCCATCCTAACAATTTCTCTCAGTCCAAAACACTTCCAGCCTCTATTAGTGATCACCACCCCATCTGTACAACTAGACTTGTTTCACATTCATGTAGACAACATACCTACAAGACAGTACGAAACCTGTCCAACATTGACCAGCAGGCCTTTACAAATTTACTAAACTCCATCAGTTGGTTCTTCCTTAAACACTTACCACTAGATGATGCAGTTGAGCAATTTAATTCTACATTCCTAAACACTTTAGACAGTTTAGCTCCCACCAGAAGGAAAACAGTCAAAACCAGCTATACTCCTTGGCTTTCTGTCTATACCAGATCACTCATGCAAAAAAAAGACTAGGCTTGGACAACTTACCTAAAACATAAGACTCACAGTAATTTACAGCATTTCAAAGCACTGCATAACCTTGTAAAGAAACAGGTTCTTCTTCTTCTTCTTCTTCTTTCGGCTTTTCCCGGTTAGGGGTCGCCACAGCAGATCACCTTATCTGCTCATGATTGGCAGTGGAGTTTTAAGGTGTCGAGTTGCCAGCCTGGCGCACAACCTTCCACAGAAGGCACACACAAACCTGCACTCACACCTAGGGCCAATTTAGAGTGTCCAATCCACCTGCAGCATGTCTTTGGGATGTGGGAGGAAACCGGAGCACCCGGAGGAAACCCACGCGACCACAGGGAGGACATGCAGACTCCACACAGAAGGCACCCCAGCCGAGGATCGAACCAGGGAACCTCTTGCTGTGAGGCAACAATGCTAACCACTGCACCACTGTGTCCGCCCCTTGTAAAGAAACAGGTTAATTTAGACAAAAGGGAGTTCTATGCAAAAGCACAAGATCAGCACAAATCTAGTCCAGAAACCTTCTGGCACACTATGAAAAAAATCCTAAACCCAGGAAGTCAATCCTCCCCCCAACCATTCTGTGTTAGTACCTCCCCTGACATAGCAACTCAATTTAACTCTTACTTCACTGATAGCATAGCTTCCATCACTAACAAATTCCCTCCATCGCCCTCTGCCCTCTATCACCCTCCTAATTACCTGTCACTCCACATTTTCCCTTCAGCTGGTTTCTACTTCCCTTATGAACTCCCTCCTGTGCAAGCTCAGACCATGTTCCCCCTCTGCAGACAATCTTCCTAACAAATTTCTAAAAATGTCTGCTGACTCAATTGCCTACCCTGTCTCAATAATCATTGTTAGATCCATCAAGGAGTCTTATGTCCCCTCCTTGTGGAAAAAAAATCCTTCATCCTTCCTCTCTACAAAGGTGGCACCTCCACAGAAATCTCTAACTATAGGCCAATTGCTATTCTTTCACCCCTATCAAAAATTCATGAAAAATGTATCCATAGACACTGTCCTCAATACCTCCCTGACTATAATCTTCTCTCTCCCACCCAACATGGATTCAGACCAGCACACAGCACTATCACTGCTCTACTATCCTTTACTGACACTGTCAACAAAGCTTGTGACTCAAGAAACTTCGTCTCTTCTTTGTTCTTAGATCTATCCAAAGCCTTTGTTACCGTCTCCCACCCCCAACTGTTATTCCAGCTATCTCTTCTGGGCTTAACCAAAACATCGTTACAATGGTTCACTAGCTATCTCTCTAACAGATATCAGTCTGTCAAATGGAACTCTAACTTCTCTCGTTACTTACCTTTTAGCACTGGGGTACCCCAAGGCTCAATACTAGGCCCTTTTCTCTTCAACATTTTTATTAACTATCTTAATACTGCCACCAAACAAGCCACCATAATTCAATATTATGATGACTACATTAATCTTCTCTGCCAGGATTCTGTCTCATCTACAGAGTTAACTGAAGAAGCATTCAGTTCCATTGAGTCTTGGCTCACCAACAACCATTTACTACTTAACCCAAAAAAAATACACTGATTATATATCTATACGCTTCACCTATCCTAATCCATCGTCATTCTTCCCTTAAAGCAAAAGTTAGTCAATGTTACAATAAAGTAGCTAAATTTGCCACAGGGCAGGCCCACTACTATCACCATTGCTCTGCTCTCAAGTCCCTAAATTGACTTGAACTACCCCACCTTCTCACCTTTAATCAACTAACATTAACATTACTGTACAACTCCTCATTTTCACAAACTACATCCTCACTACTACAACACTATATTCCATTTCTTGAGCTACACTGCTGTCACAAGTGTCCACTATCTATTTACAAACCTTAAAGATCTAACAGGATTGGTCTGTACTCTCACTGTGCTGCCAAATCATGGAATAGCATTCCAGAAGCAATCCGATTTATACCCCACTACTATACCTTCAAGTCTAGGCTGAAAGAACATCTATCCAATAACTGGATCTGCCATGGTCCTTGGTACTCTTTCCTATTCCCTTATTCCCCACTCTTAAT
This sequence comes from Protopterus annectens, assembly GCF_019279795.1. NCBI lineage: Eukaryota > Metazoa > Chordata > Ceratodontiformes > Protopteridae > Protopterus > Protopterus annectens. Next base: position 1,156,500,716 of record NC_056748.1, read on the forward strand.
ACACTTTCTCTTCGTAGATCCTACTTTTCTTCCTGTTTTACCTACTTTATATATCTATATATATAATTATATCATTCATCGTTAGTTGGTTGACTAATACGAATGCCGACATCCTGAAGGTGAACCACTCTACACAAAACAAGGAAACATTGACTTCCTAGTAAGCATGTGCCCAACAAAGTATTACTTTAAGGGCGTGCACACACAACCAAGTATTAGTGTAAAGGTGTGAACACACAACAAAGTATTACTTTAAGGGTGTGCACACACAACAAAGTATTAGTTTAAGGGTGTGCACACTTATGCAACCAGTGTAGTGTAAGTTTTTTATTTTTTTTTTATTTTTCTCCTAACATATTTGTTTACTTTTCAATTGAATTGTACAGGTTGTAGATCACATTAAAGGTGGGAGAAGTTTTGAAATGATTTATTGTGGTCCAATTTTTTTATATCACAAAAACCTGGCATTTTAACAGGGGTGTGTAAACTTTTTATATCCACTAATGTATATATACGTGTATGTGTGTGTGTGTGTGTGTGTGTGTGTGTGTGTGTGTGTGTGTATATACATATATATATATATATATATATATATATATATATATATATATATATAAATGGTTCCCCTTCACAATCTCAAATTACTGAATACTCAAAAATTCAGTAACTCAAGACTGGAAAGTCAAACCAACAAAAATCCCGAAAACCACATGCACAAAAACAAAAAACCCCAAACATACAGAACACATACACCACACAACACTCACACCATACAACCCACATCATATAAACTACAAGCCCTACACTACATGCACGCAGGGGGACAAGCCCCCCTGCACCCCCACACCCTCCTACTTACATATTCTAATTCCGAGATCGCACTAATACACAAACAAAAAACACCACACAGACTGCTGCGCACGCACACACAAATACAGACACATCCAACACTCACACTCATACTCCCACCTCCCTACCCTAACCCACTCACACTCACTTACCTTCACTTCTGTAAAACATCCCAACTCACACACTTCCCATCCCGTAGCTGACATGCATAAGTGCGAATTTGAGATATTTGAATTCGCGCTTATGCAGATTCGAGCTTATGGGTTTTCGACTTTACAGTCTTGAGTTACTGAATTTCGAGCATTCAGTAATTCGAGATTGTGAAGGGGAACCATATATATATATATATATATATATATATATATATATATATATATATATATGTGTGTGTGTGTGTGTGTGTGTGTGCATGTATATATATTTATATAAATAAATATATATACATATATGGGTTAATTTCACTCTGTTAAATCATCAGTTCATTGACAGAGTGAAGTGTTTAGCAAATCTGCTGAAAGCATTCTTTCTTTATTGCTGGAAACGTCAAAAGTAGGAAATAAATTACTTATGTAATTACTTATGTCTGCAAACTTCAGTGGACATAGGAAGAAAGATATTTATGAATTGAAGGTGAGGTATGTGTGGGTTTGGTATTTTAATGCCAAGATTTTCAAGCATGCAACAATTCCAGCATTTGGTTTGGGAATATGTGTGTGTGTGTGTGTGTGTGTGTGTGTGTGTGTGTGTGTGTGTGTGTGTGTGGGGGTCGGGGCAGGATTACAGTATGGGCTAGGGCAAACAATGGGGCAAGATTAGTGTTATCAATATGTGCTGCTATATGTGGTGTGTTGTAGGGGGTGTTACCTGCTCCATGTACTAACAGTTATAGAAATAAGATGTGTGAATGTGAGCACTCAGGATTTTACTAGCTATCAAAGCTGATAGAACACTTCAGAGCAGCCAAACAGCAGCAGGCAGAAACAAAGTGCTCCTCTGTGGAACTAGTGGCTTTAAATGCCGTTACTGCCACACTTTCTGTTTGTGTCTTTTGTAGTGGTTACAGAAATTATTTTTTGTAAGGTAAGGTATAAGGTTGGGGCTAGTGGTAGGAATAGGGTTAGGGTTCATTTTAGCACCATACCTCTCAACTGTCCAGATTCTCGCAGAATACCCAGATTTTCATTTCATATTTTTGGTCTATTCCTCATAAAATTTGTGGTTTTCTGGCAAATCACTGGGATGATCTGGGGATTGAAGTCACTAAATAATTACATACATTTCAGTTTCAGACTTCAGATCCTCCAGAAAAATGCATATTAACACAAATCATGTAACTCTAGCAACTTTCTAAGTTTATAAGAGCAATATTTAAAATCAGTCCCTATTTTTGGGCCTTTGTCCCCGATTTTGTCAGGCTTTATCCAGATTTCTTGCACTAAGAGGGTGAGAGGTATATTTAGCACACATTAATAAAATGCTGTAAGGTAACAAAGTCCTTCTGCCTATCTTTACTAATGTGTCTAGCTCTAACCCTGATTCTGATCTTAGACCCAAGCTCATGCAAAAACACTGCCACTATTTAGATAAAATATGTCTAAAATTAGTGTTAGGGTTTTGGTTAAAGGAACACTAAAATGGAAATGCCTGTTGTTGTTTAATTGCATTGTTTTTTTTTCAAAAAGTACATTTTTGTAGTGCACTTCCCTCCATGTGCATTTCATTACAATATATACATATGTATGTGTGTGGTTGTATTTCACATATATTCAAATTCAATAAAGGTGCACAAGTCAAAAAGGTGCAATGAAACTATTTATATGAAAAAACAAAAATACGTCCACCACTCAAAACTTTATGAACACCAAAGGCTCCATTTTAGTTTATTTTGGCAATTCATAAAGATCACTTGCCCACATAGTATAACTTCTTGAAACAAGAAGTCTGAACAACGGCAAAAGTAATGGGGAGACAAAGGCCCAAAAATAAGGACAAATTTTATATATTATTCTTATAAATGTAGAATGTTTCTAGAATAATAGGTTTTGCATTGCCATGTATTTGCTGAAAGATATGATGTCTGAGACTCAAATGTCTGTCATTATTTATTGACTTTAATCCTCAACGACTTTCCAGAAAAACGCACATTTGATGAAGCAAAAATCTGGACATTCTGTGAAGATCTGGACAGTTGAGCGCCATGCATTCAGTGCTACTCTGCTATACCTTACTAACCAATGACATGGCAGTAATCAGTCACCTGACATTCTGGAGAGACTCTCCTCTATCTGCTTCTGAGATGAAAAACAAGAACAACAAATACAGAACACGTTAATCAAATGTTCTGTAGGGAATGATTTAACTATATGGAAATAACAAGGAAGTGATGTACATGCACATTTACTGTACATCTCAGCAGCACATCCTCTGATTTCTTCTTCCCATTGGCTAAGAAGGTCAGAATGTCATCTACTTAGGTTCATAGGTGTGTACTAGGCTAACGATCCTGGAGCCTATATAAGCCTAGCCCAAGAAGATTCCCTGGCATGATGCCACCCAAAGTTAGTTCCCAGTGCCCCTGTCAAGGAAGGCCACTGAAGTGATCCTCGGGGTGAACTTCCTATTGCCCATCCACTCGTCAAGATTTCTTTAAAGAGGGCCAGTGAAGTGCTCTGCTTGACGTGAATGGGAAGTTTGTTCCAGACTATGGGAAGTCTCTGGGTTAGGAACCTGTCCCTCCAGCATGTTCTGTTTATTGTGATAATGAGGTTTAGGTCCCTGGAGAGTGTGGCATGGAGGGATTGGGATTTCTTTAGGTGTAGCACATCTAGCAGCTCTAGGTCAGACATGGCTTTGCAGGGCAAGCAGAAATCGCCTTTAAGTAGACGATAAGAGACAGAGTATAGCTGGAGTTTTTTGAGTCTGTCCATATAGGGCATGTTTCTAAGGCCTGATATCCTCTTAGTGAGGTATTTTTGTGGCCTTTCCAGTTGTTGTAGGTGTCTAGTTAGGTACATACTAAATGGGGTGTTGTATTCTATAATAGACCTAATGAGGGACAAGTAGAGAGGGATTATGACCTCTTTCTGCCTGGATGAGAAACCTTTTGTAATGAGATGTGCCACATTGAAGGACTTTCTGACTACAGTGGCAATGTGGTTATCAAAGGAGAGGTTACTGTCAACCTGTGTCCCCAGGTCTCTTATCACACCTTTGGTGTTTAGTGGACTACTGCCTATATGGTAGTTCATGGCACCGAATTTTTCCCAAAGGGAATGACAATGTACTTTTTGGCATTGAGCTTAAGGCCATGGTTCTGGCACCAGTCACTGGTGTCAGTGAGGCCTTTTTGTAGAATACCTACATCAGTTGGAGAATCAATAATGGCTTCCAGTTTGCAATCATCTGTGAACTTGGTCAGCCAGAGTCTCTTTGTGTTGGCTTGAACTTCAGAGAAATAGATGCCAAACAGAAGAGGACCTAGGACCGATCACTGTGGGACACCACTTGTAACTGGTCGGTAGTCAGATTTGGAGTCCGCTACTCTCACAGTGTGGGTTCCTTCAGTGAGCTAGTTGGCAACTCATCTTATGACATAGGGGTTTATGCCTAGTTTAGTGAGTCTATCTGTGATTCCTGAGTGAGGAGTGGTGTTGAAAGCCTTGGCAAGATCTAGGTAGGCTGTGTGAACTACCTTGCCCTCATCCACAGCTCTGGTGACAGACTCGAAGAAGACTATCAGGTTGAGCAGGCATGATCTACCTTTAATAAACCCAAACTGCATGGGGTCCAGAGTTTGGAGATTCCCTATGTAAAAATGTATAAAGTCCATGATGATGCGCTCCATAACCTTACATATCAGGCTCGTCAGACTAATGGGGTGGTAGTTCCCAGGGTCAGTGTAGTGGTGATGGCATTGATAACCAGAGCTTTTGATGTGAGTAGCAGCAGTTGCTACCCTGTTAAGGCTGTGCTGGTCATTCACTTTATACTGACCACTCTCTTAAGGGCCTCCAGCTGGCACTTCTGGTGGTCTCTGAACATAAAGTACAGAAATATTTTACTTTCTTCTGAACACCACCCAGGTGCCCGACCTGGCTCAGTGCCTTCATAGGTCATGGCCATGTACATAGAGGTTCAGAGACAATGATAACCCTTTCACAGTGAAACGTATTTCTGCTGTCAGCACATGATGCACATCTTCAGGCACCTCATTAGTTCGAACAGCTATGGAGCAGTCACTGCACTGCAGGAAAACGCATGGTATGGCGAGAATAGTGACATGGAATGAATGTACTTGCAGCACAGTCCCTAACTGTCTTTCTGTATTTTAGCACCTCTACAGGTTACAAGAGAGCTATGTCCCTGCCAGGGTCATCAACATCTCCCTCAGTCAAGTACAAACCCCATCACAAGTACTCTTGCAAGTGCACAATCTTGTTGTTACCCCACCCCCTGCCCAGAAAATCACAGTGAAAAACTTTTCTAAAGCAAATTTCACACTCCCCAAAACCAAAGTGGAATCCTTCAAAGCCCCTGGGCCTGTGGAAAATACGGCCCAGACCGCAGAATCCTTTATAAACGCATTCTATGAACACCTTCAGGAATGCATGGATCATGCAATCCCAAATAAAACCAAGACCCAATCCTCCAAAGGCAGGCGTCCTGTCTGGTGGACCCCAGCCATAAACAAACTATACAATAGAAGGAGGAAGCTACTACATGATAGAGCAAAATCCCAAAAAGGGAAGGCATCTCTGATCAGTATTAGCAAAAAACTACGGGCACTCATAAAATCGTCTAAGGCCAGCTTCGAGAGAAAAATTGCACAGGACACTAAGGATAATCACAAGGCTTTCTTTAGTTATGTTAGGAACAGGGTTGCCAGACGTCCCTATTTGGGCGGGACTGTCCCGAGATCAGCAGCCTGATCCCGAGTCCCGCCCTGCCGGTTTAAATCCCGGCCAGCCTCTGCTTTGTTTGTTTTTTTTTTTTTTTTTTTGATTGTCCTGTATACCTGGCATACGGGCCAATCAAAAATTGCTAAACACGGAGCTTCTTGTGTTCCACATTAAACATGGGAAGCTCCGTGTTTAGCGATTTTTGATTGGCCCATATGCCGGTATACGGGCCAATCAAAAATCACTAAACACGGAGCTACTTGTGTTGAATGCGGAACTGCAATGCATTAAACACGAGAAGCTCCGTGTTTAGTGCAGAGCGCTACTGAGCTACTGTTCTTTAATGTGGAATTGTGTTCCGCATTAAAGACCTTTTTTTTTGTCCCTACCTGAAGGGCTGGAAATCTGGCAACCCTGGTTCGGAACCTGGGTGGGAATTCCCAGATATGCTCAGAATTAGTCCAAAATGACAAAAAAATACACCAAACCCACAGACATTACCAATATCCTAGCTGACAGGTTCAGCGCAAACTTCTCCTCCCCTCCCCACCAAAAGGGCAAATATCTATCCCAGCAGAGTGCTGCCCCCCTGACATCTCAGATGCTCAGGTAAGAGATGCCCTCTCCAAAGCAAAAAACACAGCATCAATGGGACCAGACGGTGTCCCAGGCTGCGTCCTACATGAACTCCAAGAAGAGCTAAATCCAAACATAAAACTACTGTTCAATATCAGCCTTACTACAGGATATGTACCCAGAGAGTGGCATACAGCAACAGTGGTCCCTCTCCACAAAGGTGGTGCCTCAACGGATCCTGGAAACTATCACCCCATAAGCCTGACTAGCTTGGTCTGCAAAGCTATGGAAAGGATCATCATGGACCTCATAAATAAAGATATTGGGGACCTACAGACACTGGATCCTACCCAGTTCGGCTTTGTTAAGGGCAGATCCTGCCTCTTAAACCTGGTCAATTTCTTTGAAACAGTCACCAAGGCCATTGACGAAGGGAAGGTGGTCCACACAGCCTACCTGGACCTCGCAAAAGCCTTCGATACAATACCCCACTCGGGCATTATAGATAAGCTCACCAGCTTAAATATAAACCCCTATGTCACTAGATGGGTTGCAAACTGGCTCAAGGACAGAACCCACATGGTTAGAATTGCTGGAGCCATGTCAGACTCCAAACCAGCTACAAGTGGCATCCCACAAGGCTCAGTCCTGGGACCTCTCTTGTTTGGTATATATTTCTTGGAGGTACAGGCCAACACGGAAGGACTGTGGCTGACCAAGTTTGCAGATGACTGCAAACTAGGTGCCATAATCGACTCTCCAGCCGACACAAGCATCCTACAAAAGGGCCTCATAGAAACAGACAACTGGTGCCAGAGCCATGGCCTCAAGCTAAACGCCAAAAAGTGTATAGTCATCCCCTTTGGCAAAAATTTGCCCACAAATTACCACATAGGTGGTAATCCATTAAGTACGGAAGAACTAATTAGGGACCTGGGGACCCAAGTTGATAGCAATCTCTCATTTGAAAACCACGTGGCCAAAGTGGTTAGAAAAACATTTTATATAGCCCACCTAATCATGAAGGGATTTACATCTAGATCAGGGGAGGTCATCGTGCCTCTTTCTTTACTCATCCCTCATCAGGCCCATAATTGAGTACAATGCCCCTTTTGGGATGTACCTCACCAGACACCTACAGCAACTGGAAAGACCCCAAAAGTACCTCACCAAGAGGATCAAAGGGCTCAAACAGATGCCATATGCTGCCCGGTTAAAGAAACTCCAGCTCTACTCAGTTGGCATACCGCCTGCTTAGAGGCGATCTGTGCCTGACATATAAAGCCATGTCCAACCCGGAATCAATGGACATGCTGTACCTCAGAAAATCCAAATCCCATCGAGCTACGCGCTTGAGAGACTTGAACCTCAGCACTGAAATAAATAGGACATGCTGGAGGGACAGATTCATAACCCAGAGGCTCCCTTCACTTTGGAATAAAATCCCAGTCCAGGTTAGGCAGAGTCCCTCATTGACTCTCTTCAAGAGGAATCTTGATGATTGGATTGGAGATCGTAGGTTTACCCCGGGTATCACTTCTGTGTCACTGTTAAACAGAGGCACAGTATACTAACCTCGAAAAAGGGCATAGCAAAATTCATTTAAAATGGGTGGCGAAAGCCAAACACACTCTGGCTAGGCTTATAAATGCCCTAGGGCAGATAGCCTAGTATGAACCTATAAACCTATGAACAATGTTGAAGGAGCCCCCTAGGGTGGAATAGGTGAAGTGCATGATAAGGTAAAAGTGTGACTAAGGAACATTTCCATTAAATAGGTTCAAAGGTTCATAGCTTCATTGGTTCATAGGTGGTTATTGGGCTATTGGCCTGAAGGTCTTTATAAGCCTAGCCATGTGTACCCAATATAATACTAGAAAACCCAATATAAAGGATCTTGCCTAAACTCAAGATCTTAGTTGGCAGTGACTACCCATATCTAGTCATAGGTGAAATTGCTGGCAGGAATTTATGGTTTCCCATCCAATCATCCAGGCTATGTTTAAACAAGGTTTTACAGGGGCTCTGTTTGATGTGATCGCATGTACAACAAGTTTCACATGAAATGACGCCTGCTAAAATAATTAATTTATCGAGCATGATTTTATCTCGGGACCACTTAAGAGTGCTGAGTAAAGGGCTCACTTTTGTTCCATCTACACAAGTGGACTTAGTATCGTCCATCAATTAATTACGGGATTATGTTTGTAAGATCTAAAATGTTATTTCTCTGAGAATGATAACAATAGGGGGAATTTTTCTATTTTCAAAAAGGCTAGACTCTTTAACCCACCCCTCAAGCCAGAATTAGAGGCTTTTTTACTGATTTGTGAGAATGAAATGAGTGTTATTGAATAATAAAAACAAAGATGTTTATTATAATTTGGCCTCAAATGAAAGAAATGCTTTGTTTTGTTTGTGTCTTTCGGCTTTTCCCGGTTAGGGGTCGCCACAGCGGAACTCCGGTCCGCTAATGATTGGCAGTAGAGTTTTACGAACTGGCTTGCCAGGCCTAATGCACAACCTTCAATGAAGGAACGCCCATTCACGCATGTCGCTATACAGAAGATGCTCTAACTGAGAATCGAATGGGCAACGTCTAACTGTGAGGCGACAATGCTACCGCAGCACCACCACCACAGTCTGAACTTAAAAAGAACAATGACATTTATATTACCAAGGCTGACAAAGATAATCCATGACTGCTGCAGCATTACAAGTTTTACTGTGAGAGTATATGTGAGATGTTAAACGATGATAAATTTTATGTCAAAATGAGATGGTCTGAACTTAGAAGGTCATATAGTATGATAGATGCTTTGACAGAGGAATGGATAACAGAAAGTTTGATTATGTGTGATGTGACAAAATATTTTAGGATTTGGAAACCCAAGATGGGTAGATTTTTTGGGCTTCTAAAAGTACATAAATAGGATGATAAACCTGGTTTCAAACCTATAGTGTCTTGTATAGGTAGTAGAACTGAATCCATGGCCATTTATGCAGATACGTTTTTACAATTATTGGTCAATAAGAATGAATCTTATGTGAAAGATTCTTTTGATTTTAGTTTACTCATCAAAGAGATCACAGCAGCTGATACCATATTATTGGTTACAGCAGATGTGGTATCTTTATACACTGTGATTCCTAATGGGTTCCTATCAGAAGACCGAAGATGCATGTTTTCGAATGCATCTTGGTCAAATTGACAAAACCAAAACTGCAAAATATTGAAGTGGCATGTAAGCAAATTCTTTCCCTGGGAAAGAATTCGCTTGGCCGCTTCAGTACTTTGCCGTTTTCAGCACTCTAGTGCAGTCTCGGAGTTGATATAATTAAGTCGGGGTGTGGGGGGGGCACAGCCCCCTACAGCGGGGGGTGTGGGAGGTGAAGTGCCCCACTTAATCTCATGTTTTAATGGGCTTACTTTTTTTTTTTTGTTGGAACAACGATTTTTTTCCCTTGGAAAGAAAATCGCTGTTCTGACAGTTCGGTTTTGTAAGCTTTTGCTTACATGGTGTCGATTAATCACCGTTCGCTTACCTAAGCATTTGATGATCTAATATAGACCCATTCCTAGTGATGGGTGTCTTTAAGTAGTTAAAGAATTGCAGATATCTAAGCTTTTTTCTGATGTTAAGGTGAGGTTGTTGACCAAGATTTCAGATGTAGTTCTCACATACAATTTCTTTGTATTTAATAGGGCTATGTACAGACAGATTAACAGTGTAGCTATGGAAGCCATGCTATGCTCCCAGCTATGCTAATGTATTTATGTCAGGATGGGAAAAAGATTTTATTTACAAATCTATATATTTTGAACATGTTTTATATAAACATTTTATTGCCGATTTATTTTTTGTATGGAAAGGGATTGCCAATGTATTTCTGATTTAATGAAATATAACTATTTAAAATTCAGTTTTATTGTTAATAAAGAGTGCATTCATTTCCTGGACTTGATGGTACATAAGAAAGCCAACAGTTTGAATATAAAATATACAAGAAACCAATGCAAAGTAATAGTTACTTGCATTATAGCAGCGGACACAAAAAGAGCCTAAAGAATAATGTTGTTAAGAGTCAGTTTGATAGAATAAATAGGTTAAGTGACAAATCGTATTACTTCATAATGAAGTGTGAAGCCTTAAGAGACAAGTTTAGTGAAAGAGGCTATCCCATGAAGGAGAATGAAAATGTGATGAAAGAGAGAGAGATTGGAAACGTCGCCCCGGCTGTTAAGCATAATGAAAAAAAAGATCTTTCTTTGGTATGTTTGACTGCGAATTCAGTGGATGAAAATAGTATTAGAGACATTATAAAAAACGATTGGAAGCTTCTTATCAACTTTCAAGAGCTGAAGAAAAAATCCAGAATGTCACCTTATGACAGCATGAAAGCACTCTCATCTTCAGAAGCAGAGCCTTCCTTAGTTAACACTAGCTTCTTTGAGGAGGACCTCAGGGGGTCAGCATGCTAGTTGTCAGCTGTCTCATGTGTAGACTCCCAGCTGATCTGAGTGTCACTATGCACTGATTTTGACTTCCACGAGTGCTGGGACAGATGTTAAACATTATGTAGAGGTAGTGTGGATAGACTGTACACAATAGGTGTCCCTATGTGGCCATCCTTCACAGCCAACACTCCTCTCATGGTCTGTCTACCTCTGCTTCTGCCTGTTTCTGTTGGAGAAGCTCCCCGCAAAAAGGGGCAGGCACAGGATATGGCACAGAGTGCCCTGATCTCTACATCATGTTCCACTGCTGAGGGCTGTGAAGCTTCATTGGTGTGGATACAAACAGGGTGTTAATGGTGAAACGGCCATCCAACAAAACACTCCATTCTGTGTACATGCTGTGGATCATGTCTATGCCCTTATCAGGGCAGGGTATCCCCATGGGTGGGCATGTGCATGGTTAGTGCATAGATCTCCTGTGGGTGCCCCAAATTTCTGCATTAGACCCCAACCACAGGGCTGCATCACCTGCTAGAGTAGTGTTCATGCACACCTACACACACATGCGTGCACACGTGCACGCACACGCACACCACACACTTGTACTATCCACCACAGAACACTGCAGCTACAACCCACACCCTACCCGATCTAACCACCTCCTCAAACTGACTTGTCCCTAGCTCACACATAGCATTACCCACCACCCCCCACACACATGACACCTATGACCTTCCTCACCTGTACATATAATGACAACAGTACCCCATCCTTAACACTAAGTTGGGAAGCCTGTGTCAGATTTAAAATAGTGGCCAGTATATACATAGTATAGTACAGCCTGAGTGCAGTGCTGCATGCATAATCTTTACTGTGATATGTTTTGCTTAATCTGGCCCATAATTATGAACCAGATGCCACCTCTTAGTCTGTATACTGTACTGCCAGTTCCTCAGTGTTCTTTATCTGCCAGTTCCTCAGCATACTGCACCCACCAATGCTTCAGAATACTGCAGACAGAAGTGCCTCAGTATACTGAACCCACCAGTGCCAAAGTGTACTGAAACCACCAGTGCCTCAGTGCACCACCAGTGCCTCAGTATACTGTACCTGCCAGTGCCTTAGTATGCTGTACCCACCAGTGTCTTAGTGTGCTGCACCCACCAGTGTCTCAGTGTACCACACCCACCAGTGTCTCAGTGTACTGCACCCACCAGTGTCTCAGTGTACTGCACCCACCAGTGCCTTAGTGTGTTCTACCCACCAGTGCCTTAGTGTGCTGTACCCACCAGTGTCTCAGAGTACTGCACCCACCAGTGCCTTAGTGTGCTGTACCCACCAATGTCTCAGTGTACTGCACCCACCAGTGCCTTAGTGTGCTGTACCCACCAGTGTCTCAGTGTACTGCACCCTCCAGTGCCATAGTGTACTGCACCCTCCAGTGCCTTAGTGTGCTGTACCCACCAGTGTCTCAGAGTACTGCACCCACCAGTGCCTTAGTGTGCTGTACCCACCAGTGTCTCAGTGTACTGCACACACCAGTGCCTTAGTGTGCTGTACCCACCAGTGTCTCATAGGTTCATAGGTTCATAGGTTCATACTAGGCTATCTGCCCTAGGGCATTTATGTCAGGATGACATCAGTGTACTGCACCCTCCAGTGCCTTAGCGTACTGCACCCTCCAGTGCCTCAGTGTACTGCACCCACCAGTGCCTTAGTGTGTTGTACCCACCAGTGTCTCAGTGTACTGCACCCTCCAGTGCCTTAGTGTACTGCACCCATCAGTGTCTCAGTGTACTGCACGCACCAGCGCCTTAGGGTGCTGTACCCACCAGTGTCTCAGTGTACTGCACCCACCAGTGCCTTAGTGTACTGCACCCACCAGTGCCTTAGTGTGCTGTACCTACCAGTGTCTCAGTGTACTGCACCCACCAGTGCCTTAGTGTACTGTACCCACCAGTGTCTCAGTGTACTGCACCCACCAGTGCCTTAGTGTACTGTACCCACCAGTGTCTCAGTGTACTGGACCCACTACTGCCTTAGTGTACTGCACCCACCAGTGTCTGGGTACTGCAGCCACCAGTGCCTTAGTGTGTTGTACCCACTAGTGTCTCAGTGTACTGCACCCACCAATGCCTTAATGTATCATACCCACCAGTGTCTCAGTGTACTGCACCCTCCAGTGCCTTAGTGTACTGTACCCACCAGTGTCTCAGTGTACTGCAGCCACCAGTGCCTTAGTGTACTGCACCCACCAGTGTCTCAGTATACCACACCCACCAGTGCATCAGTATACTGTACACTTTAGTGTCTCAGTGTACTGCACCCAACAGTACCTTAGTGTGCTGTATCCACCAGTGCCCCAGTGTACTGAACCTGTCAGTGCCTCAGTGTACTGCACCCACCAGTGCCTCACACAGTCATCCTCTACAACCAGCTCCTCTGGAGGTTCCACATTGGGTACTTCTGTTGGTGCTGACTCCAGGGCTTTTTCTTGCTGAAAGTCTTTTCCCCTGTTGTATCTGTTTGCATTTCATGTCATTGTACTGTCATTTGCACATTATGTAGGCCACGGCATTTTGTGGGCTTTCATAATTTCACTATGCGTGCCACATATTTTCCCCCACATGAGACATAGCCACTGTTCATGCACCTTCAGCTACTACAAAGTGCAAAATGTTTCTGTATCTCAGGGTCTGCACTTTAAAGTACAACTATAGTTAACAACCATGCCTAAGTGCAGTCATGGTGTATTATCTATTTCTAAATTTAATTAAGTAATGTGTAGGGTTACGAGTATAATAAAACCTGACATGAAACAAGGTCATCTCCATAGTAATACAATCAGAGCTGCAATGAGCCTTCCTATGCAAGATAAGTAGCATTTGTGAGATCAGAATGTTTTGATGGATCAGCTCGTAAAAGGTAGAAATCGAAAATGATACTAACTGTTAGCAACCTGAGAGATCGGGTCATATATAGGCACTAAAACATGGCATGTAGAGCAGGTTATTATAATGATACATAACATTCCAAGGTATTGTTATTTGAGACGGTTATTATAAAGTATACCCAAGAGAAAACTCTAGTGAATTTGACTATCCCCTAAACATTTATAATACAGCTGCCTGACCTGGAAAAGACCTTTTAGAAAAAGACTGCTGTGACACCTTTGATGCTGGCAAGCCTGCTGTCAGCTTTTATCATACATACATAACGCTTGATGGAGTCCGTCAACTCAGAACTTATTGGTCCAGCTGTGCTTTATACCTATTTAATATTTATCTGTAGTTTGCCAGTGCCATGGTAAAAGCACATTCCCCCTTTAATACAGTATGTGTTGCAGCATCTGGATATAATAAATAAAATACAAAATAATCAAGTTTACATTGATCTAAACTATAGGCAGGATATTTCAATAAAAGATCTCTGGTTTGGGCACCTGAGATTTCAGTTTACAGTGTAACTAGCTATAGGTCAGTCTTTCAGATCAATGTTCTCTGGCTATCAGTACTTAGTCCCAAATTAATCCATTACTGAAACAGACTGAAGAGGTTTCACAGTGCAGAAAGTTAAAGCTAACAGGTATCATCAACACCCTCTGCAATAAACAGTTGTAAAAATCAACATGAACTTTCACTAACTTGTTTATAATTCTGTGGAGACTATGAGGAAATTATTAATTTGTTTTATCTATTACATAAGCAGTTTTTATGTTAGGTCAAGCAATACCACCATATTAGCAGTGAAGAGAGGTGGATAATGGCCCAGTGGAGCCCTAGGCAGAGCAATGGATCACCCTACCACACCCCCAGCTATATCAATATCCCATTAATTGGCTCTCTCTCCCCATTTACTGTTCAGAATGACAGTGTGCATACTATTTTATCCTTTACTTTTACAATCCGAGATTTGGATTTAATTTAAAACTTCTGTTTCATATTTTAAAGTTATTTGTTAAACAAAACATCTTCCCTTGGAACTCATATTTATTCTCACATTTATTGAGAATGCACATAGTAACCCATTCATCTACAACAGACATATTGGATTTCTGGTCAAATATCCACTAATTATTGTTTCACTACATGTTACACAAAGGGTGCAGGATTTCAAAACACAAATGTAGCAATTTGCTGACATCCTCGGACAGCCCACTTCATGCAAGTGCCCCTTTTCTAGGTCATCCTAGAAGAATTGCCTGGTGAAATAACTTGGTTAAAGTCACACAATAGACAAAAGAAGGCCGTGGGAATCAAACTCTGCACCAATGGATGCAATTCCTTAACAGTTCATAGCCTTACTCATCTGCATAAAGTACTAGACAAACTGTTGCAGCCCAACAAATTGCATTTCCCATCCTCATGCCTGCAAAAATAGCTAAATTAAAAATGTATTTGTTGTTAAAATATTAACATTGAACAGGTGGTAGTTATGCTGTCCAGTTTATTTACAGCCAGATAATAAACACACTGTCAACAGTCAACAAATCAAAGTCTTGTACCCAAAGACCATGGCAGAAACCAAGTGTTTACACACACACACACACACACACACACACACACACACACACACACACACACACACACACACCTTGTCAAATTAAACAGCAACTGCACTAAAATTCAACCAGTAAATTCAATGGCCTGCAGCAACAGTAAAAAAACACATACATCCCTTGTCAAAACCATGGAAGTCAAAAAGCAACTACATTAAAACTGAAACAGCTGACAGCAGCAGTAAATTCAATGATTCATTTCCTGCACCACAATAAAGGCAAGCGGTAAAATTCAATGGTATATCCAGTAGCAGAAGTAAATTCAATGGCTCAAGGGCAGCATGGTCTATTATCTGTTTCTAAATTTTGTTAAGTAGAGGAGGCTTTCAGGTAGATGCTCTGTGCTGGTTACCAGTGTTTTGTCCCACAATGAACTCATTACTGATACACTGACAAAGATGGCATCGCTGTCTTTAACAGAAGAGGTTTCACAGTACATAAAGTAAAGCCGACAGTATCATTACCGTTCAGTGGAGATGAGTCCAACACTGACAGTGCTTAACTAGTTAATGCCAGCAGCAACAGTAAATTCAATGGCTCAGCTCCTGCATGACAGTAAAGTCAGGCAGTAAAATTCAATCATAAAGCCAGCAGCAGTAAATTCAATGGCTCACTGGTTAAGCCAGCAGCAAAAGTAAATTCAAGTTGGCTCAAGGGCACAAGGGCAGCTGCAGTACCATACACAGTAGTTCACCACAAGACTAAGTGCATAGCTAAGTAATTCCTGTAATTCAACAGTAAAGAGCACAAGGGCAGTAGCATTACCATTTACCTAGCTAATTCATAAAGCTTCAGTGGGCTGTAAAAAACGTGTGCAAAAAGCTCAAAGGTTCTCCGTCTCTCATGTCTCATATTGAACCAATATTAGGGAAAGAAAAAGAGACACATTTCCTAGCGATCTTCAATGTGGGTGAGAGGGACTATTTCTTTGGGGGGTTTTTTTGTAACTATGGGGCTCCCCAGCAGCACCAGACCCTAGGCAGCTGTCTACATCACCTTGTGCTGGATCTGGCCTGGTCAGTGAAAGATGACTTTTGATGTTATAGACAGTAATAAAAAGGTTAGTTTTGCTTGCAGTTAGACTGGTTATTGGATTTTTTTTCTTGGGGGCAGGTGAAATGTTACAGCAGTATAATCCATGGCTGTCAACAATTACTAACAATATGCAGAAAATGGAGAGCAGGCATAGGCTTGGGTTCTCAACTCATCATAAAAGTATGATGACTATTTAGGGATCTTATCACAAAATATTAAGGCACAAAGTCATCTGTCAACTGGCTTATTTCAAGAAACATCTCCAAAGAGATTCCTGCATACTTGTTTCTTTTACTGCAGTTAATGCTGCATTCCTTTCATCAGTTAGCCACAGTATTCTTTCCTTTTTAAGTTTGTTTATACACACACACACACACACACACACACACACACACACACACACACACACACACACACACACACACACACAATTTGAGGGGTGTGACTATTTGTATTTGTTAAGCTCTGAATTCCATTTGTATCTCCTTCTTTCATTTTCGGCCCTGTTAGTAGCATCTGTCCAGCTTCTGCAGGTAAGGTATGTTTCTTCAAATACAAGATTCAAAACAATGCCTAACCAGAAGGGTTTCTCTGCATTTGTGTTCTTGTAATTCTACTATCGATCATAGGTTCATAGGTTCATAAGTAGGTACTAGGCTATCGGCCCAAGGGCCTACATAAGCCTAGCCAACAAGGTTCCCTGGCTTACGCCACCCAAGAAAGTTATTTTCCTGTGCCACTGTTGTGCAGAGACACAGAAGTGATCCCCGGGGTATATTTCCTATTTCCCATCCACTCATCAAGATTTTTCTTGAAGAGTGCTAATGAAGAACTTTGCTTGACATAGATGGGTAGCTTGTTCCAGAGTATAGCAAGTCTCTGGGATAGGAATCTATCCCTCCAGCATGTCCTGTTTATTGTGGTGTCAAGGTTTAGGTCCCTAGAGCGTGTAGCTCGGAGGGATTGGGATTTCTTTAGGTGTAGCATGTCCAACAGCTCTGGGTTTGACATAGCTTTATATGTTAGGCAGAGATCACCTCGGAGTAGGCGATATGCTATGGAGTAAAGCTGGAGTTTTTTGAGGCGGTCAGTGTAGGGGATTTGTTTGAGGCCAGTAATCCTCTTTGTGAGGTACTTCTGTGGCCTTTCCAGTTGCTGCAGATGTCTTGTGAGGTACATTCCAAAAGGGGCGTTGTACTCTATAATGGGTCTAATGAGTGAAGAGTAGAGGGGAACAATGACCTCTTTTTTCCTGGATGAGAACCCTTTTATGATGAGGTGTGCCACGTAGAAGGACTTCCTGACTACTGTGGCAATGTGACTATTAAAGGAGAGATTACTGTCCACCTGGGTCCCAAGGTCTCTTATCGCACATTCGGTGTTAAATAGATTGCTACCTATGTGGTAGTTCATGGGTACAGAGCTTTTACCAAAGGGGAGGAGCAATCGTTTTTTATGCGATACTGACACCTGTGGTGCTTCTATTACTGTTATGCTACTTTTTTTGTTGTAAACATTAAGATCACCATGAGGAAGGATGTATTTTTTTTTTTGTAATATCTCAATAACAGCTTCTCATGCCATTGCTCCCATTGCATGAGAAAACTCTGCAGCAACTCCCAAACAGTTTGCAGGACTAATGTGCTGAATAGCCCCCGCCCCACCCATATCAGACATACAAGTGTTCTGTTGTTTTCTGTGACCACATTACCTGAAAAAACTGTGAATCAACTTCCAAACAGACTGCAGAGCTAACGCTCAGAGCTGAGTTACCCAAACACCAAACAAACAGTTGCTTATCATTGCAATTAATAATTAATGGTCTGCTATTTACCATAGCCCCACCGACTAATAATACTGTACAGCAGCTCCAAAATAGTTTGCAGGACTGCTGTGCTCAGTTACCCCCCCCCCCCCTACAAGTAGTCACTCGTTACTGCTATTAATGTTTAGAAGCAGAGACTTGTTATATGTAGAACTGAGGACAAAGATTTATATTAGGTAGTGTTAACAGTTAACTTAAGAAAGACAAAGATGAAAAAATGCCTTGTATGTTGCTTGTTTCTGACCTTCTGTTGATCCCCTTTGTGGACTGTTCCATTTAGTTAAGAAGTTCCTACTCCATTTTGTTTGGTTACATTTCTGGACAAAGTTCACACATTTTCACGGTACAGCCATTATTCTCACAGTACAACTTTTCAATTCTCAATTCACTTTCTGTTTACAACTGAGAATAATTTCAATTCACTACAAAACTTGCAATCTAATATGTTATGATACCTTGAGCAATTTAACAACCGGAAATGGCCCATGCAGTGACCACCACACCACACACATTCTGCATCTTCTATCATCATTTACTGCTATACCAAACATTTGCTTTATAATAACCAAATTAAACTTAAAGATGACAGAGGAAAAAAAATATCCAAGTGTATTCTTCCAGTAACAATAGATACATGGTGGCATGCATTGAACCAGAGGTTTGTTTGAAGCTGTCAGTGAAATTCAACTACTCTATAAAATAACCTCTCTACATATATTACCAAGGAGGTTAGATGGTTTCCTTTTCAAAGTATTATTCAGACTTCTACGAAAAGGTGACATTCACCAAAGTATTGCTATCCATGGTCCCAAGTAAGATACCCACCACTACAAAAAATGAAATTCATGACAATAGCCACAATCAGTGTTTGTGTTTTTTTTTTTTTTTTTCAAAGCTTTATTTTACTTTTGTTTCATTATTTTGGTACAACATTTACAAAAAACATTTTACTGAAACTGGTCAGCATACAGAGACAGATAAGGCCAATAAACATTCACATAACCAACCAAAACATGTAAAGCTTATTTTCTTAATATGACAGGAGAGACTATACTATTAAAAGATACATGACATTCTTGACTCAAGTAATTCAAACTATCGTTACTGGCACAAAACTGAAAAATCTGTAGTTAATAAAGAAGATAATATGAAAACATCATATATACAACTATTTACATATAATGATACATTCTTACACTATTATTATTACTATATTAACACTTTGAAGTAACTATAAAGGAATTGAAAGAGTTAAATCCTTTGGAGGGAAGGACTAGCCATAGTAGTAGTATAGGAGAGTAGGTGTAAAGCCATTTTATATTACTTCAGGATACAGTCTAAGGTTGTACTCCAGAAGTTAAGGTATTTCATGCGTTTGCTGATATTTTCTGTAGTTAGTTTATGGGATAGAATATACTTGGATGCCATGTTTGTAAAATTTTCCCAGTTTGTTTTAGAACGGTCCAACCAGTTCTGTGTTATATAAAGAGTAATTAGCATAAACAGAGCAATCTAGACTCTCACTTCATTAGTGGGAAGGCCCTTTTGACCGACATGCAATATAGCAAATTCCCATGAAAGGGTGGATTTCCCGTAACCCATTTTTCCTGTTTAATCCTAAGTGAGTTCCATAAGCTCTGTGCATATTTACAGTACCACAGGATATGCATGAGGTCAGCTGTCACTGTGGGGCAGAAGAGGCAGAGAGGTGACGTATTTGGAAAGAAGCTGTTAAGATGCTCCGGGGTATAATATGTATTATTATTTACCATTAATTGTGTATATAGTAGTTTCTTGAATGGGGCAAACCTGGTTGTATTATTTACTGCTTGGGAGAAGTGAACCTCTTGTCAGTTCTGGGCTTTTGTTTCTCCAATACTGTGCAAATGTAATAGAAGATTTATACTTAATGGTTGAGTTAAAGCTGTATGTAATTGCTAACATTTTCTTTTTAATTTTTAGACACTTCAGGAGGGATAGGGCAGTGTTTATTCCTTCCTGAACCTCATTAGGGAAATTACCCAAAGTAGATACTAACTCTTTGATTTGTCTCAGAATTATTGTATATTTGTTATTAAGTTCAAATTATATTTTTATATCCTTTAGAGAGTTATCCTTAATGGCATAGAAATCCCAGACATTTAAGTTTTTAATTTGGGGAAATTGGTCAAGATTTATCATTTTATTACCCAGTTTTAGATTTGGATTTAAATAAATGGGTTGTAAAAGAATAAGTGTGTTTGTTAGACCTAGTGAAGAGAAGAGCTTCTGGAATAGATTTATTTTATATTTGATTAGTTTATGTAGTTTCATGTCTTTTAACACAGGTTTATTTATGAAAGGTATTGATTTGGGATTTATGTTACACAGCTTTATATGTGCCACAGACCAACCCATTGGTGGAAATGAGTAAAGTGTTTGTGCTTTTAATAATAAACATGCAGCCCTTGCAACCCAAATGGCTCAGTCCTAGTGTAAAGTCTTTGCAGTTCTGGTAACTGGGCTAAAAGACTTGAATTGCTTTTCTCAAGTTATTCACAGATGGCATGCCTATCTTTAACAGCAGACTGTGTCTATAACACAGAGATGGAGAAGAATCCGACTTATTGATAACTATGTTAAACTACCACCTACATTTATCCAAAGGAGGAATAGCATATCTCAAATGGCTGCAGTAGCAGGAAATCATATGACTGTTTGGAGATGTTTTGTATATCCCATTCTATTCTAGCTGCAAGGCAGCATAAAACAAATCCTACACTATGTTCAAAAGAAACTAATACTCTTAGGATTACTATGAAGGGACTGGGGGAGTAATCATGAATGAAAACTTGACGTTACTAGATAAAATCCAACCTCAGCTGAATACACACCATTAGACATCTTAATTTCAAACATATTAAAATTGGTCCAAGTCTTATTCCATAGGCTCAGTGACCATGCTTTTGTACAATGTGCACATCCAAAGTCACATCAGAGCATGTGAACAGAAACAGGAAAGTGATCACGAGGAGAATAAGATGCCCATCAACATACATCCTTAAGTATTTATATTTAAAAGTCCTGGCAGCATCAAACTTTACAATAAATGCAAAATGTTGCTGTCCATGAATACAAAGGTAAGACCCCAACAATGGAAAAGCACCCTCCCCAACCTCAACAGGCAAATAAGACAACTTGTCAAATCCTCTAAGGGCTTCTTTGAAAAAAAATTTAGCTAGGACAGCCAAGGATAACCATAAGGCCTTTTACAGGTACTTACACAGCCTAAAAGGTAGGACCCAAGCATGTGCAGAACTAGTGACCAATGATATCCCACACACTGACTCGACAAAGATAGCAAACCTGCTTGCTAGCAGATAGATTTGGTGAAAAGTTTACACTCCTATCTCCTGCAAATCTATCACAAACCTTGCCCCAAACTCCCCCCACACCCTACATATCTGAAGAACAGGTCAAACCCAAGGCAAAGAATACAGCATCTGTAGGACCAAAGAGCATCCATGCTGTCATCTAAACAGGCTAAACATGAACTAGCATCCTCATTAAGTAGCCTTTTCAATCATAGTCTAACCACAGGCTTTGTTCCTGCAGAATGGAGAACAGCAACAGTTATTCCCCTTCACAAAGGTGGCCTAGCAACAGACCCAGGGAATTACAGACCCATAAGCCTGACCGGCCTCAACAGTAAGACTATGGAATGTATCATTATGGACCTCATAAATAAAGACATAGGTGACCTCCAAACCCTGGATCCTACCCAATTCAGCTTCATCAAGGGCAGAGCCTGCCTGCTAAATGTTGTGGATTTTTTTTAAAATGTAACCAGTGCCATTGATGAGGGCAAATCTGTGCACACAGCATACCCTTGACCTGGCAAAGGCTTCTGAAACAATCCCACATTCAGGCATTACTGATAAACGTAGCAAACTGAATGTAAACCCTTTCATTGTAAGATGGGTTGTTAACTGGCTCACAAACCAGACACACTATCAAAGTGAGCGACTCCACATCAACCAGCAGACCTGTTACCAGTGGAGTGCCACAGGGGTCAGTGCTGTGCCCCCTACTGTTTGGTATATACTTCTCAGAAGTTCAGGTCAAAACTAAAGGGTTGCAGCTGACCAAGTTTGCAGAAGACAGCAAACTAGGTGCAATCATTGAATCCCCAAATTATATCAGTATACTCTAGGAGGGTCTTATGCAGACCAGTGACTGGTGTATTAGTCATGGTCTCAAACTGAGTGTGGACAAATGTGCCATCATTCCATTCGGCACAGACAATGTCCCTTCACACTACATGAAAAGCACACACCAACCACAAACTGATATAAAAAGCCAGACAGAAGCCAGTAAGATCCACAACCGATTTATTGATTGAGCGCTTTCGTCTCACAATAGAAACTTCATCAGAATAGCATTGTAACAAAAACCTCACCTTTTATACATTGTCTTAATCACATAAAATGACATCACTTCCTCTATACAAAAAGTGAACTCATACAGAAATACAAATAACTACTTAAAAATGCTACATGACATCATCCTATATAAAACACTTACATATAAAATTCTGCTTTTACTTTTAAAATAGAACTAATAGAAATTGCGCTGTTAGGTCCTGGTGCCTCAGAGGCATTTGTTTTCATTTGCCATCTGAGGTCCTTCTATTCTAGATATTCATTCAGGGGTCCCCCCTCTCACCTAAAGTGACTTGCTCAATGACAATGAACTTGAAACTGTGTCGTGGATGCGGCCCAATATGTGCAGCTAGGGCATTTTTTGTTTCATCCCTACCAATGTCATAATAATGTTGGTAGATTCTAGTCCTTAGTGCCTTGATGGTTTTTCCAATGTAAAACTATGGACACAGGGAGCACTTAGCTAAGTATACAACTCCCATACTACTGCAAGTGAACTTGTTTCGTATTATATATCAACCATAATTGGGGATATATACCTCCTTGCCTTCCAGGATGTATTTGCATTTCATGCAAAATCCACATTTTGCCATGCCCCCCCCCCCCCATCCTTGCATTCATCTTGCTATAGGTTTCTATCATATTTTTTATGTTGGTATATTTTTTATAGACAATTTTAGGGAATGTTCCTACCAAATCAAGGTGTTCTGGGTTTGCACTGAATATGTGCCAGTTGTGTGTTAAAATCCTTTTAATATTGGAGAACTGGTTGTTAAATCTAAATATACCTGATTTGTTAAAGTGTTTCCCTTCATTGTATACACCCACTTCTTCACTACTCTGTGCTTTCCCTAACAAAGAATAAAATGTCCATTCATCTCTTTGGTGTAACTTCCTTCAATATCCCATCCACAAATGTTTCTGGGTATCCTCTCTTTGTCAGCATGTCTTTTAATATATTCAGCTGATGTACCAATTCATCGTGTTCTGATACCATTCTTGCTATTCTGACCCCTTGCCCTTTTACTAGGGATCTTTTCTGTGGCACTGGATGGCAACTGTCGAAGTGCAGGAGGGTTTTGGAATACATGGGTTTTCTGAAAATATTGGACGTAAATTGTTTGAGATTCCTATTTTTTTGTAGTGTGATGTCCAAGTAATGGGTAGTATCCCATGTAATAGTACTCATGAATTCCAGAAATTCGGTGCTCTGCTCTATAAATCCAGGAAATTATGCTATTCCCCCTCACTTTCTTTCCAGAAAACAATGATGTTGTCCAAAAAACAACCATAAAATATCCAATAATCAGTAAATATGCTTTTAAACACAATTTCCTTCTCCTAAAATGCCAAGACAATATTGGCAAATATGGGAGCACATGCTGCCTCCATTGCCACCCCCTCCTGCACTGTTAAAAAAGGTGGCCTTTAAAAATAATAATATTCGTATCTAAGACCAACTCCATCAAGGTCCTGATAGTGCGAATGCGTCCATGGCTAATATTAGAATCTTGGCACAGGAAGCTGTAAAACCACTCAATGCCTATATCATGTGGAATAGCTGAAAATAAATCTCTTATATCAATGGTGGCAAAGATTAAATCATCACAGTATTTCTCAATGGTTATTTTACCTAAGCAGTCTCAGGAATCATTTAAAATCCAAGGGCAGTCTTTGAGTACATTTTTTAGCTGACTATCAATAAACCTAGCTATAGTATATGTTTTTGAAGCTCTTGCATCCACTATAGGTCTAAGAGGGGGGTCCCGAAGGTCCTTGTGGATCTTAGGGGCTCCAAAAATTGTAGGTATTTTTGGATGCTTTACCACCATATATGAATATTCTTCAGGTGTAACCCATGGTTCAATACCAACTCTTCCAAAGTCAAGTCAACTTTCCTATAGGAGATATTTTTCTCATTAATACTTATTTCATCATAGGTATCAGTGTATAGTATGGTAAGCATCTTATTTACATAGCTATTTTGGTTCATGATAACTAGGCCCCCTCCCTTATCAGGCTTCATTGCCCTGATGTCAGCATTACCACAAATGTCTTTTAACATATTCATTTCTTCCTTTGTGATGTTATATATCTCCTCCCTACCATTTCTCTTCACATTCACTAAGTTCCTAATATCATTCTCACACATTTTTCTATTATTTTAACAGTGGAGTGTAATGGGGGGTTGAATGCACTTGTTTTCTTGCATATATTCCTTCCTACTATTGTCACTTTTGTGCCTTTAAAATAAAAATCCAAGTTAAGCTTCAAAGTGTAAAGCTTTAAATCAATAAGAGCTTCATCTAAAGTGGCATTTTTATTAGGCACAAAGGGCAGGCCTTTTTCAAACATCTGCTAATTGCTCACTTATATCTACATTGCTGTAATTGTATATTTTAAAGTCACAGTTTCTGTTACAAATAATCTTATAAGGTATCACTTCATCTATCTGTTCCTGTTCCATGTGTAATTCATTCCTGAACCCCCCAAGCCCTTTTCTTGCTGTTGTATTGGTTCTGGTTGTGTGGGTAATAGCCCTCCCCCTCCCCCATCTTCTGGTTCCTCAGCCGCTCGGACCTTCTCAGGGGGGTATTCTAGAGGGTCTGGTGTATAAGCACCATCTTGTATTTCTACTTCCTGGGATTCAAATACCTCTTGGCTAGTACTTACAACATCCCTCCCATTTCTTGTCTGTCCTAAAAGGGGTAAAGGGTATGCTTTCCCTTCCCTAACTTCCCACAAAGTGGTAAGGGACTTGGGTTCATAAGTTGACTGCAACCTTAAATTTGATCACCATGTGTCTACTGTAGTAAAGAAGGCTTTCTACATAGCACAATTGATTAGTAAAGGCATCACCTTGAGAGCAAAAGAGGTTATAACCCCTCTATACTCTGCGCTAATCCAGCCCATAATGGAGTATAATGCCCCATTCAGCATGTAGCATGCAAAGCACCTTTAGCACTTGGAGAAACCTTGAGGTTTCTAACAAAGAAGATCAAGGGACACCAGCACATGCCATACACAGACCAACTAAAGTCCCTGTCACTTTACTCTGTATCATATAGACTTCTTACAGGAGACTTATGCCTGGCTTACAGAGCAATCTCAGACCCAAAATTAATGAACTTGCTGCATACCCGTAAATCAAATGGGACTAGGGCCACCTGTTCCAGGGACCTAAATATGGCCTGTGACTTAAGCAGGACATGCTGGACAGGCAGATTTATCTCCCAGTGACTGCTGCTTGCTTAGAATAGGCTACCTATTTATGTGAAACAGAGCACCTCTATGACACTGTTCAAAAGAAATCTGGATGAGTGGATGGGGCACCATAAATTCTTACCAGGAATAGCACCCACAACCCTCCTGGACATGAGCAGCCATTATTAAATGCAATCTTGAGCATTAACTAACATTTCTATGGCATTACATTGGGATGAAATAGCTAGGCTTGAAGTGACCTCTGGGTTAATAGTCTAGCAATGTCCTATGATCCTATCATCCTAAACAGAGCATGTCCATGCATGATAACCCTGGGGTTTATTTGCTTCTCCCCATCTAATCATCAGGACTATCCTTAATAGTAGCCAAAGAAATACTGTTTTTGACCTGTAGTGGTAACGTATTCCATATGCTGGGAATATGTTGAGTTAAAACATATCCCTTCTGAGAGCCTTTTTATTTGGTGGTACAGTTGCTGAAGGTTAAACTGTTCTTTCATTGGTCAAAAACAAGAGGTAGGATTACTTTGGAACAGCCAATATGCTACTGAGCATAAAGAGATTTGTACCAATCTATTGGGATAGTTGATGGACTTAAATCCTCTCACTTTCTTGATTTAAAATCTATAGGGCCTTCCCAGTATAGTGATATGCTTGAATATGTGCATAATAAAGGAGGCATTGTATTTGAT